>NC_056727.1:864507314-864559814 GCF_019279795.1 Protopterus annectens | reverse complement strand
TAAGTACCAGTGAACATGTGTGTGTTTGTATGTACAGTATCAACAGCTGGTAAGTACCAGTGAACCTGTGTGTATGTACAGTATCAACTGGTGGTAAGTACCAGTAAACCTATGCATATGTATGTACAGTATCAACAGCTGGTAAGTACAAATGAACTTGGCATATGTATGTACAGTATCAACAGCTGGTAAGTTCCAGAGAACCTGTGCATATGTATGTATGTACAGTATGAACAGCTGGTAAGTACCAGTGAACATATGCGTATGTATGTGCAATAAGTACAAGCGGAAAATGATTGAGTTCAACAATTGGCTAAGTTTCTGGTGTCACTCTAAGGGGATCCAGTATCTGTCTACCTGGGATGACATGCTTGACAGACCTCGATGCTTTGCCAGAGATGGACTGCATCTGTCACCCCTGAGCTTCCGTATACTGGCCAAGGCTCTTGCCACCCCTATAGTGTCTTTTTTAGGTGGTGTTCCAAAGACCAAATTACCACCATAACACCTACAAACAAATGCAGTCTGAGGGTCATACTGCTGAACGCTAGAAGTCTAAATCTCAAAATACACTCACTCGAAGCACTCCTTAAAATGGAGAACATCAACATCTGTGCTCTAACAGAGACCTGGTTCAAGGCAGCAGAAAGTAACCCTGCACTATCAGGCTATAACTCATTCCACACCTTTCGGCCCCAGAACTTGGACCGAAGTTCCAAAGGTGTTGTTTCCATATTCATAGCCCAACGTAATGCATCTGAGGTACTTAAGGTGCAGCTAACATTGTGTAAGACAGTGATTCAGGTTGTAGCCTGCTATAGGTCCCCAACCATGTCCCAAGACTCACACTCCACGTTCTTAAGTACCCTGGAGAATATTAGGGTCTAACTTAACAGTCTCGTACTGAGTGACTTCAACTACCCCTCTATTAACTGGGAAAACAACTCATGTACTAATAAACTTGCCCACCGTTTCCTGGAATTCATTAATTCCAATGCCTTGGACCAGCTCGTTCTTACCTCCACTAGAGGTAGCAACATCCTTGACCTGGTCATTACTAACATGGGTGACTGTTGCTCTACACCAATAGTCAACTCCTCCCTGGTTAGATCCGACCACAAATGAATCACCTTGGAAATCCACCCCCCCCCCCAATAAAGGTAACCACCTTGAAAAACTTCTCCAAAGCTAACTTTGGGCTCCTAAAAACAGAGGTGGCTAACTTTACGGCATCCATGCAAATGGAGAATAGTTGCATGACCATCAAATCATACACCAATGCACTGTATGAACACATACACAAATGCATGGATCTCACCATACCCAATAGAACCAAGACGGTCTCCACCAAAAAAAGAAAGCCAATCTGGTGGTCCCCTGCCATAAACAAACTCTACACAGAAGGAGAAAACTGATGCAGAATAAGGTGAAGTCCCAAGACTGGAAAAAACTCCCTTATCAACCTCAACAAAAAGTTGAGATTCCTCATCTAATCCTCTAAAGCTAGCTATGAAAACAGAATTGCAGAAGATAGTAAAGACAAAGACAATGTCTTCTATAGTTATGTAAAGAATCTCCATGGCAATACCTAGATTTGCTCTGAGCTACTGCACAATGGTACCTCCTATACTGAGCCAACAGATATTGCCAGTATACTGGCCAACAGATTCAGGCCAACTTTACTCCCCCAAAGGACCAATCACAATACCAGTAGATTGCCAGGCACCCAGTATTACTGCTGCACAGGTTAAAACATCACTGTCCAAGGCCAATAATACAGCTTGTATGGAACCTGACAATATCCCTGGCTGTGTTCTACATGAACTACAGAGTGAACTGGCACCTCACCTGTGTGCCCTGTTCAGTCACAGCCTCACTACAGGCTTTGTCCCTACCGAATGGTGCACTGCTACAGTCATCCCTCTCCATACAGGAGGAGTGACTACAGACACTGGGAAATATCACCCCATTAGCCTGACAAGTCTGATATGCAAAGCTGTGGCACACATCATCATGGACCTAATAAACAAGGATATAGGGAATCTCCAAACTCTGGATCCCACACAGTTTGGTTTTGTGAAGGCTAGATCATGCCTGCTCAACTTGGTTGACTTCTTTGAGTCAGTCACCGGAGCTGTGGATAAAGACAAGGTGGTTCATACAGTCTACCTTGATCTGGCCAAGGCCTTTGATACCATTCCCCACTCAGGAATCATAGAAAAACAAACTAAGCTAGGCATCAACCCCTATATCACTAAGTGGGTTGCAAACTGGCTTACAGATAGAATTCAGAGTGTGAAAGTAACTGACTCCAAGTCAGACTGCCAACCAGTCATGAGTGGAGTCCCACAGGGTTCAGTCCTGGGTCCTGTCCTGTTTGGTATCTACTTCTCTGAAGTCCAGGCCAACACGAAGGACTCTGGCTGACAAAGTTCACAGGCAATTGCAAGTTGAGAGCTATTATTAACTCCTCAAGTGATGTTGACATCCTACAGAAAGGTCTCACTGAGACCAATGACTGGTGTCAGAACCATGGCCTTAAGCTCAGTGCCAAAAAATGTGTTGTCTTCCTTGGGAAAATCCCAGTTCCCATGAATTAACACATTGATGGTAGTCCACTGAACACAGAAGGTGTTATAAGAGATCTGGGAACACAGGTTAACAGCAACCTCTCTTTTGACCACCACATTGTCACTGTGGTCAGAATGTCCTTCTATGTGGCACATCTCATTACTAAGGGTTTTGCATCCAGGAAGAAATAGGTCATTGTCTTCTGCTACTCTTCCCTCATTAGGCCAGTCATCGAGTACAATGCCCTCTTATTCCTTTGTCTAATGTTTCAAACTTTCTGTAGTATATGTTAATGGTGTTGGAGGAAGCATTTTACATCAAAAATACATAAAATAAAAAAAAAATGAAGTAAGTAAACCACAGCAATTTTACGGAGAGCCCATTTTATCTCTCCTACTCTCTCTCTCTGATACACAGTCTCTTCTGCTTTCACACACACACACACACACACACACACACACACACACACACACACAATCACACACTCACACACACACACACACACACACACACACACACACACACACACACACACACACACACACACACAGTCTCCTCTGGTTTCATACTTCCATTTATTCATACAAACATAATTCTCAACCTCTTAGCACAAAAAATGTGGACAAAGCCCTAAAAATAGAGACAAATTGTAAGTATTGCTCTTATAAACTTAGAAAGTTCTAAAATAAAAGATGTTGTATTACAATGCATTTCTGAAGGGTATAAAGGCTAAAACTCAAATGCCTATCATTATTTAATGAATTTACTCCTCACTGATTTGCCATAAAACTTCAGAAAACCACAAAGTTTATGAGGAAAAGACAGAAATATGAGGTAAAAATCTGGACATTCTGTGAAAATTTGGACAGTTGAGAGATACGCACATAAGACCGCTCTCATTCTGTCTCTCAATCTTACACACACAGTCTCCTCTGCATTCATACACACATTCACTCACACAGAATCGCTTTCACTCTTTTTCAGTCTCTCACATGCAGTCTGTTCTGCATTCATATACACATTGACTCACACAAGATTGCTCTCACTCTCTCTCTCTCTCTCGATCTCCCACACACACAGCGTCTTCTTTCATACACGCATTCACTCAGACAAGCAGACAGAAACGTAAACACACATGCACATACATACACATGCATATACACTTTTTTTTAGTTTTCTTTTACATTTGCTAAACAGCAAAAGTGCTGCTTACTGAGCCTAAAATAATGGCAACTGTTAGTCTTTTTCTGGCTGAGCTCCATGGCAGTTGGATATGCTACCATGGTGACAGACTCATTTTTCAGCGGGCATTACTTGGACATTAATAGCCTGCTGGAAAACGTTTGTTCTCCAGTCAGGCTGCTGATGTATAGTTTGCCCATTCTCTAATCTGCCTTAGTTGACACTAATACAAATTACTCCTAAAAAACTATCATCTACCAAGTAATGCCCGCTGAAAAATGAAAAACCAGACCGTTCTACATGATCTACACTGTATCCACACAACATTCTCTTACAAGCTTTCACATCATCAACAGAAGTAGACTTCCAATGTTGTTTCTATCCTCACCACAGCCACTGTAACTCCTTCTTTAATATGTTCTTAACAATTGGTTGTTTAGATCATAGGTGGGACTGACCAGAAAGCCCAGAAATTCAGAGTTATGCAGTGCTTTCCTTACAGGTTGCTACAGCCATATCTGCTTTGAACAGGGATACCATGGCAGTAAATAACAGATTTTAGTTTGTGAAAGAAAGAAAGACAAAAGAAAGAAATATGAAAAATGCCCCAGGCCAAATGGTTCCATATGTAGCCACCTATTTCACTTCTGCTTAAGGCTTGTCATGGATCTAGGGTCACACTGGACGTCAAAAGTCACCCCAAAAAAGAATGCAGCAATACTGAGCTACATACAGCCACCACACAGCTCTGCATTATAGGCTGAAATTTCTACTACATGAAAGCTGTTTTGTACACATTGTGAATAAGAAACAAGTCCATTATATTACTGCACATGCCCTTTGTGGCGACTGCTAGCATTGCAGTCTTCTTTTCATTTTATTCTACATATGTTTAAATGCAATTCTTCATACATTGCCATTTAGCAACCATCTCCCATTAGGGTAAAACAGACCAAAAATATGAGGTAAAAATCAGGACATTCTGCAAAAATCTGTGCATTTGAGAGTTATGCTTTCAGTTTGCTATGAACATCAGGCATGTGCAATGCAATCCTATCTTTCAGTTTCTGGTTGGTCTTACCTATGTAAAAAGTTACATTTTTCACAATTAACCAAATAAACTACATTTTCTGTCGTACATGTGGCACAAGTATTAAACATGAAGATTTGATGAGAAATAACATGTAGGAAATTCTTCTGAAGATTTATATCTCTACAGAATATACAGTTATAACAAGGAATTGTAACCTTTTTTAAAAACATCAGGTCCCATTTTCTTACTACCATAACCAAGAACCTTATAACATAAATATTGTTTTAAATTTCATTCTTTCTTGTATGTGAAATGAGGTTTGTCACCAATTAATTTCATAATTTCATTGTCCGAGCATAAACCAGTTCTGAGCAAATCTGAGTGCTTCCTTTGAGATTGTGGACATATGTGAAGAAGGCCTTATGACTGTCTTTAGTAGATGTGGCCAGCTTGGACTAGAAGTTTGCTTTGGAGGACTTTACTAGTGCTCTTATTTGCTTGTTCAGACTAAGGAGACATTGCTTCCACTTGGGCACCTGCTCCTTCTTGGTCTTGGACAGCATTTTTTTCCCTCTTGTTATAGAGTTTATTTATTGCTGATGTCCACCAGACAGGATTACTCTTCCATGAGGAGGAGGATTTTGTCCTGTCGAGTTTTCCTGATTCTATCCAGCTATATAAATGCTTGTATAGTACTTTAGTGTAGGTTTCAACATATGTGCCAGTTCCTATGGAGGGGGAGGGAGCTGTGAAGCTGTTTATACCTTCCCTCAGGAGGTTGTAATCAGCTTTGGAGAAGTTTTTTTTTTTATTGACCCTAGCTGGGGGGGGGGGGGGGTCAGAGGAGATGGTGATTTCGAAAGTGATAGCTTTGTGGTCAGAATTTACCAGGGAGGATGACACTGTAGGGATGCTGCAGTGGTTACTCATGCTGGTTAATACCAAGTCCAACATTTTATCACCTCTTGTGGGGGTATTGACCAGCTGGTCCAAGGCATTTACATTGACAAAATAAAAGAATCTCTGGGCATTTGTGTTTTTTGCATGAGTAATTTTTCCAGTCTATGGTTGGATAGTTAACGTTGCCCAGGATCAGGGTAAAGAGTGGAATCTTGACAGATTTGAAGAGGTCCAGATAGGTGGAGTGGGCATCTTGAGTCACAGTTGGGGGACTATAGCTAGCTATAATTTGAACAGGGGTCTTGTCAATAGTTAACTACACCTGCAGTGTTTCCTGTGCGTCATACTGCTTGACAAGCCTGGAGGTGTGTATGCCTTTTATAAGTATTGCAAATATATCTCTTTTTGCTTTGCTGCCCATGGTTTGGGGTCTGAATGTATGATAGTATGAGTAACCTGGTATGGATGGGGTACTCTCCACAGCTTTGAACCAGGTTTCTGTGACTGCATAAATGTCATCATCTTCCAGGGTTAAGAATGCTTGCAATGAGTGCAGTTTCATGTTTAGACTGCTAGAGTTTAGCAACATGACCTTTAATTTGCGTTTTGATGAAATTTTCATGTTGGTAATTTTGACCTCATGATTTTGCCTGAAAAAGGAACTATGGGGGAGGCAAGAGCCTTTGCCAGAAGCCTGAAGCCCAAGAGAGACAGATACAGGCCATCTCTGATGGTAGAATGCTGCATAAGGCTAGGAACATACCTGCTTGGGACACATATTCAGTAAGCTCGATCATGTCTCTCTTCATATAGTCCAGGGAGGTATGTCTCAAGTCATTCATGCCAACATGGACTATGACAGAGTCATAACAGTACCTGTTGTTGAGAGACTTGAGTGCATGGGTGATATGGCAGATTCTGGCACCTAACAAATAACAAACCATGACTTTCTCCTTATCAAGCCTGGTGAGCGGCACATCTGTGTGTCTCACAACAGAGTCTCCTTGACTAATATGTTGGGTTTATGTTTAGGCCTTAGTGTGCTGTGAGACACAGGTGTGTGGACTGGGTCTATATTACGTGATCGAATGATCACAATAGCGAATGCTCTAAAGAGCAAAAATGCAGCACATCGAAACCATTATTGTGGGGGGCTGCGCCCCCCCCCGCACACACACACACACACACACACACACACACACACACACACACACACACTCCTCTGCTAAATATATATACCAACTCTGAGATCACAGTACAGTGAAGAAAGGGCAAATATTCCGTTCTTCACTGTACCATGATCCCACAAAAAGCACTTTGGTGTGCTGCATTTTCACTCTTTAAAGCGTTCACTATTGTGATCATTCAATCACGTAATATGGACCCATGTGGACTATGTGTGGTGTGTGGTGTGGTGGGCATTGGAGTTTGCGAGTTTTTTTGCCTCAGAGGTCTCTTTTGTTTGGGTATGTTTTTGTTGAGGACCTCTGCATATGTGGGTGTGTGTTGTGTAGGTGTGGGTGATGTTTGAGGTGTGGTGATTTTGTTGACAACCTTCTTAATGCCAGATATACTGGCTTGTGAGGGAGAAAGCATAGACTCTAGGTTCTTAATATAATTGCATCTCTCACAAATTGTGTTCCTAGGTGGTAGTAGTAGAGGGTTGTCCATGTACATGAGGCAGTTGCTAAATTGTCTCAGGATGCCCATATCAACCAGACTGGCAGGAGAAAACATAGGAAATTGTCCGTCCATATTTGTAAGAATCAGAGGGAGAGAGGCCAGAGAGAGCTAAGAGGGTAAAGGGTGGAAGGTCTAAGAGGAATACTACTAGGTGATCACACAAGTGCTACTAAGGGAAAATTTGTAGCTGGAAAATGTCACAAAGGGTTAAAAACAGTGCCTGTGGTGCATGATGTGCAAACCAGCTCAAATGCGAGATTTAAATACCACAAAAAATAGAAGATTCTAGTAACACAAATCTAGCCAATCCTGCTAGTCTCTGCTGTCTTTACCAATCAGCTTGTGCCAGACAAGGTCCAGTCAGCCCTGCTACTCTCACTAGCAGAAGAGATAGGTCCATACCAACACAAGATGGCTGCCAGAAACACAGAAGGCCAAAACAAACATCTCTGGATGCAACAGACCTGTATCCAGACTATGCTACTCAATGTATGGGTTAAGAGCACAGTAAAACTCACAAAAAAGCACATATTAACCACTTACATACAAAAACAGAACTCATAGTATGAAAAAATACAGTTAGTAATGAAATGTATTAAAATGCAGTTTTCATTGGCTATCATGAGTAAGCACAACATTATAATTTTGTGAAACCCCCCCTTCAACTATTTAAATGCATTGGCCATCCCACTGTATTCCACAGAACCAGAATACAATGTGCCCTTCCTTTCCAATCTATCTTGCTCTTTTAAAATTAGTGACTCTCCACTTACAGTGGATATAAAAAGTGTACACACCCCTGTTAAAATGCCAGTTTTTTGTGATATAAATAAATGAGACCACAATAAATAATTTCAAAACTTTTCCCACCTTTAATGTGACCTACAACCTGTACAATTCAATTGAAAAACAAACAAATCTGTTAGGGGAAAAATATAAAAAATGTACAATAAGCTTGTTGCATAAGTGTGCACACCCTTAAACTAATACTTTGTTGAAGCAACTTTTGGTTTAATTACAGCATTCAGTCTTCTTAGGAAGGAGCCTATCAGCATGGCACATCTTGACTTGGCAATATTTGCCTACTCTTCCTTGCATAAACACTCCAAATCTGTCAGATTGCGAGGGCATCTCTTGTGCACAGCCCTCTTCAGGTCACCCCAGAGATTTGCTTTTGGATTTAGGTTTGGGCTCTGGCTGGGCCATTGCAAAACTTTAATTTTCTTCTGGTGAAGCCATTCTTTCATTCTTTCATTGATTTGGATGTTTGCTTGAGGTCACTGTCGTGTTCAAAGGTGAAATTCCTCTTCATCTTCAGCTTTCTAGAAGATGCCTGAAGGTTTTGGGCCAAAGGTGACTGGTATTTGGAAGTGTTCATAATTCCTTCCACCATGACTAAAGTCCCAGTTCCAACTGAAGAATAGCAACTCCAAAGCATGATACTGCCACCACCGTGCTTCACCATGGGGATGGTGTTTCTTTGGTGATGCGAAGTGTTGTTTTTGCGCCAAACATACCTTTTGGAATTATGGCCAAAAAGTTCAACCTTGGTCTCATCAAACCATAACATATTTTCCCACATGCTTTTGGGATGCCTGATGTATTGTTTTGCAAATTTTAGCTGGGCCTGAATGTTTTTCTGTGCAAGAAAAGGCTTCCATCTTGTAATCCTACCCCATAGTCCAGACATATGGAGAATACAGGAGATTGTTGTCACATGTAGTACACAACCAGTACTTGCCAGAAATTCCTGCAGCTCCTTCAGTGTTGCTGTGGGTCTCTTGACAGCCTCCCTGGCCAGTTTTTGTCTTGTCTTTTCATCAATGTTGAAGGGATGTCCAGTTCTTTGCAATGTCACTGTTGTCCCATATTTTCTCCACTTTTGATGACTATCATCACTGTGTACCATGGTATATCCAATGTTGTGGAAATTTTTTCTACTCTTCCCTTGACTGACACCTTTCAACAATGAGATCCCTTTGATGCTTTGTAAGCTCTCTTGAGAACCATGGCTTTTGCTGTAGTAGGCAAATGAGTAAATGTCAGGAAAATTCTACTAGGACAGCTGAACTTTATTTGGGGATTAATCAGAGTCTCTTTCATTGATGGCAGGTGTATATCCAAGAAGACTGAATGTTGTAATTAAATCAAAAGGTGCTTCAACAAAGTAGTAGTTTAAGGGTGTACACATTTATACAACCAGCTTATTGTACATTTTTTATTTTTTCCCCTAACAGATCTGTTTGTTTTTTAATTGAATTGTACAGGTTATAGGTCACAGTAAGGTGGGAAAAGTTTTGAAATTATTTATTATGGTCTTATTTTTTATATAAAAAAACTGGCATTTTAACAGTGGTGTGTACACTTTTTATATCCACTGTAGATAGCTAAAGCTTAAGTTAACCCCCCTTTGATATCTAAATGCTTAGTGGACACTGCAGCTCTTAGGGTATTATATATAGACCTGTACAAAATCTGTAACATCTAGAGCATAGGAAGATTATTTCCTGAGGACTGATGATCACCGGAAAGCCTAATAACCGCTTCATAGCTGTCAGTTTGGAATCTGTGCTTATATTTTCCTCATGGTGAGAGATGGAGCAGAATGCATAGATTGCTGACTCTGTCTGGGTGGGAATTGCGTGTTAATGTTTGACCTTCCTGATTGTTCTGGTTGCTATTCAAGTCATCTACCAGGAAAAGGCTACAACAAGCCTACAGACCCTTACATCATCTGTGACAAGACTGTGGATCATCAAACAGGCTGTGGCCTGCTTCTCATGTTGGGATCAGTGCTACTGTTTTGCTTCTGGAGAGAGAAGAAGCAAAGGAGCATTGTATCCCATCAGAGAGAAGTTGTAGTGAGGCCAACACAAGTAGTAGTCAAGCAGTAGTCATTCAGCTGATCCCTCTTTTCATCATTCTTGACAGGCTAATTCTTTCTTTTCAGTAAGCACTGCTTGATTTGCTTCTAACTTCAGAATATCTTCTTAAATACTTTATACATAACTCATCAGGGTCTACTTATTAGTTTCCCCTCAAGTGTTTGGTAGTGTCCTGTATAGCCACAAATACCTTGAGTTGACATTTTCCTGAAAAGCACCATTGAAATTTCACCAATACTGTGGCTGCACACAAAGCACCTAATTTGCAGTGACAAGCACTGCCCCCAGAGTTGCAAACCAGACACTCCTGACATTACTTTATATTCTCACTCCAACTGTCGAATCAATAAAAAATAGTCTGTTGTCATGAATATGAACTTTTCTACTATCTCTGTTTCCATGTTGATGGATATGAGGATCCTGAGGCAATGTAGAAATTGTCTCATGTTTACTGACAGCCAGTTAATTTTCAAACAAACTGATATGTTATGTGAGAGATGTATTTACACAATGTCACTGGAGGCAAAGCTGTCACATAAAATAACTCCTAATGTCAGTCAGGTTGTCAGTAGTACACACGCTGCACCTATCACACACAATTCAAAGAAGACACATATATCCACATATGCTGAGACACCTAAATGTAACCTTCCTAAACCCCAAAGACCTCCTCCGTCCTCAGCAACCCAGAATGCACTCTTCCAAAACAACACCCACATCAATACATACAG
Organism: Protopterus annectens; assembly: GCF_019279795.1. Classification (NCBI taxonomy): domain Eukaryota; kingdom Metazoa; phylum Chordata; order Ceratodontiformes; family Protopteridae; genus Protopterus; species Protopterus annectens. Next base: position 864,548,829 of record NC_056727.1, on the reverse strand, counting down.
CCAACATCTCATGGAGCCTCTACTTCTAAGCCATAAGGCAAGCCACCACAGAATCCAACATTCTAGTCAGTGGAGACTCCATTGTGAGACACACTGATGTCTCCCTCACCAAGATGACAAAGGAGAAAGTCATGGTCAGTTGCTTATCAAGGGCCAGGATCCACCACATTATGCACTCACTCAGGTCACTGGGACACAAGTACCAATATGTCTATGCCAGAATCTATGTAGGTGTAAATGACCTGAGACATACCTTACTAGACTATATGAAGAGAGACATCATGATGCTCTCGGAATATGTGTCCCAGGCTGGTATGAGTCTAGCACTAAGTAACATTTTACCTTCCCCAAGGATGATGCCACAATATGAACAAAAGATGACTAACTTTAATAATTGGCTTAATTTCTGGTGCCATTCTAAGGGGGTGCAATATTTGTCAGCATGGAAGGAGATAGTCAACAGACCACAGTGTTTTGCCAGGGATGCTCTGTACCTCTCCCCTCTAAACTTTTGAATATTAGCTAAAATATTGTCCTCCCCCACAGTGCCTTTTTTAGGTAATGCCAAACTGAAAGTACTTCTGACATAGCAAATCAAAACCAAGAAAACCTAAAGGTGTTACTGGTCAATGCTGGGAGTCTAAACAAAAAACTCCACTCCCTAGAAGCTCTATTCATCCTAGAGAAAGCTGATGTCTCTGTAGTCACTAAGACATGGTTTAAAGATGCAGAGAGCTCACAGAAAGTGCAAGGTTATAATGCTTTCCACACATTTAGACCAGCTACTACACAGACAGGGACTAAAGGTGGAGCTGTCTCGATTTACTTCAGAAATAAACATACCTCAAAACTGGTCAAACAGGACAATGCACTTGAGCTTCTCAACTTTCAAATCACCATAGACCAACTGCCTTGCAAGCTATATGTCCCCCTTTATAGCACAGGAAACCCAGACCATGTATATAAACCTATTGGAAACACTCACCATCCAACCCAACACCATATTCATGGGTGAATTTAATTACCTCACTATTAACTGGGAATCCTGTATGATACCAAATGTACAGGCATAGATTTTCCTAGATGTTGTAAACACGAACTTCTTGGACACCAGATTGTCACTACACCAACAAGGGGTGCAACCATACTGGATGTAGTCTTCACTAATATGGGAGACACTGCACACCCCTAGTGCAATGTTTTCTCTTGTAAGGTCAGACCAAAAAATGGTCTCCTTTGAAGTAAAAATAAAACCTGGAACCCCAGCTAATCCTGGAATATTCAGGAATAACTCTAAGGCTAACGTCATGCCTGATAACCTGGCAAAATTTCAAGCCCACATAAACCCTGACAACACTGCTGCCTACACAAAACTGTTCACAGAAACCCTATACAAGTATGTTAACAGCTGCATAGAGGCAGCTGTACCCATCAAGAGGAAGGACAGAATGACTGAAAAACAAGAACCCTGGTGGGATCACAGCATCAACAGGCTGCATAACAGAAGGAAGAAAATCATAGCAAAAATTAGGAGGTGCAGCATCAGCAGGAGAAAAGTACTTTCATCGAAGAAGCTCAGAGGACAAATAATCTACCCAAGCCAAATCTGAGATGAATTTAGCCTCACAGGCAAACGACAATCACAAGGCATTCTTTAGCTATGTCCAAAACCTCAAAGGCACTACACAATTGTGTGGAGAGCTCATTGCAAATGGATTCACCTATACTGAGCCAGAAGATATAGCAAACCAATAGGCTGACAATTCAGCCCCAACTCTATCCCTCTCTCTCCATCAACCTTCCCTCAGGAAATGCCATCAAATGTAACTCACCATGCTATCACTAGGAAACAGGTCCTTAATGCTCTCTCTAAGGCCAAGAACACTGCATCAATGGGCCATGACAATATCCCAGGATGTCATCTAAATAGGATGAAACAGGATCTACCAGACCCTCTGGAATTGCTGTTTAAATGTAGTTTCCAAACAGGCTTCATACCTCATGAATGGAAAACAGCAACAGTCATCCCTCTGCACAAAGGTGGGCCATAGTCTCAGATGCAAGGCCATGGAAAGAATTATCATGGAAATGATCAATAATGAAATAGAAAATCTCTAGGCACTAGACCCAACACAATTTGGTTTCATCAAGGGCAGGTCATGCCTACTCAGCCTGGTGGACTTCTTTGAGAAGGTTACCAAAGCAATGGATGAGGGCAAAATGGTTCACATTGCCTAACTTGACCTGGCCAAGGCATTTGACACAATCCCCCATGTGAGCATTTTTGACAAATTTAAGAGGTTAGGTACAAACCCTTATGTAACCCAGTGGATATCCAGCTGGCTCATAGACAAGACCCGGGAATTTAGAATCGAGGCATTCACCTCTACAAGTGGACTCCATCAGGGATTAGTCCTGGCACCACTCCGTTTTGGCATTTACATCTCTGAAGTCAAGGCCAATGTCAGTGGTCTCTGGCTGACCAAATTTTCAGATGATTACAAATTAGGAGCTGTCATTAAATCGCTCACTGACACAAATGTTCTCCAGGAAAGGCTGACACAGATAAACAACTGGCGCCAGAGCCATGGACTGAAACTAAATGCCAAGAAATGCATAATAGTCATACCTCCCAACCGTACTGAATTACACGTTTTGTACAGAGTTTTGGGGTCCAAATAAGAGGGTGCCATGATTCCTGAGTGGCACCCCTTAATTTCCATTTTTTTCCCAGCTTTCTTTAAAATTTTTTCTTTCACTTTTTGAGCTGACGTCATCTCGTGCACGATGACATCAGTTCCATCAACCTGTCGGAACTGAGCTCAAAGGCGCACATGCACACATTTCCTGCTTCACTGTTTGAATAGATATGCGAGCACAAAGGATTGCTTCTTGGGAAGGAAATGACTGCTGTGCTGCTGTAAGCATGGGTACATTATTGCAGAGCAAGGTATTTATTTTTAAATTCCTGTTAGGTATTGTCATGAACTGAGTTATTTGAGTGCTTCTTGAAGGAAACAACTGCTGCTATTTTCATGAACAGAGTTATTTGTTGTGGGTAGGGTATTGCAGAGCAAGATGTTTAGTTATTTTTAAATTCTCATTAGGTATTTTCACGAACGGAGTTATTTGAGATTTTAAAGTATTTATTTTTCTCTGCTTGGGTATTTTGCTAGTCTAATTTCTGCTTGAACGGAGGTATTTTCTAGCATTCCGGTATCTGAACAAGGTGTGTGCGTGTGCGTGTGCGTGTGTGTGTGTCTGTGTGTCTGTGTGTCAGCTGGCATAGCTAAGCAAAATTGAAGCAGATAGTAAATTCATAAGTACGGAATCAGAACCAACGCAAGCGGAAAAGAAGATGTGGATCACATTAAAAACCTTGCAACAACAGGCATTCAAAATCAAGATGGACCCAGAGTTGATGGTAAGGAGGGCACAGATCTCTTCTCTCCACTTCCCTAAAGTGATCTCATGGCAGGGCAGGCAGGCAGAACTCCTAGGCTCCAGGGCCTTTCCCATGAGAAGTGAGGTTTGACTTGAGCCCAGGGAACGAAATTCTGTCTTCTCGTTACCTCTATTTCTCTCACTGCTAATTTGGTGTTTTTCTGTCCAGTTTGCCCAAGATGAACTCAGTTGTACTGTAAGATGTAGGGGCAGTGTATAGGCCACTTCTGGGTTCTCTGCTTTGTAAACATTTGAATTTTGCGACATTTGTGTGTTATGTTGGTTATGTTGGTAACATGACTGTCACTGATTTTCCCCCAGTTTGGAATAAATACAGAAGCTGCATGAGAATGAATAGAGCTATTATTGAAATGTTATAGTTGAATTTGGCCTAACTTGGGCAAAAGAAGTTTTCTGGCTGATTATACATTGTCTGGGAACAGGTAACTTGTTTTGAAGATGTCGGACACCTTATAGATGGTGCAGGGTTTTGTGATTGGCACTGTGAAGTGTTATAGCAGCTAATTGCAGTTACAAGATTTTGTTGAAGTGGTGTGTGTGATGGGGTATGAGGACGTGGTGGCTTCAAGCTGAGTGCCAAAGTGTGTTCCTCCTGAGTGTCATGTAATCAGCACTGGACTGATTTCATATCTTTGCAGCATTTTGCTTTTATTTTGAATTTATTTATTTTCACAGTGAAGTATCCAGTTGTGTGCAGCATTCTGCATCTTGGGAACCATAGATTTGATCTGAAAGAAAGGCTAGCATTTTCTACTCAAACTACACACATGCCATCTCACTGAAAGTTGTGAAGTTAGTTTCTCTATGCTGTGTAAGTACTGCTGTAATATAAATAGTTCCCATGGAGCTTTGTAATGCTGCTGTTAAATTTGAGTGTTCTGTATGTCGTACACTTAGCACTGTAATCATTTTGTTGAGCTTTTCTCCCCATGCATCTGCTGTAAAAGGACGTGTTTGCCTACTTGGACTTTCCCAGTAAGCAAAATTGAATGAATAAATTGTAGAATGTTTCCATCTAAATGGTAGTGATAATGTTACTAAAATATTGGGGAAAGGAAAGCAGATGCCATCCATGATGCTGGGCAGGTTATAACAGCCTTAAAAATGTAAAAGGTTATGACAGGAATAATTAATAGAGCTGTGTCAGCTATATATATCCAGTGGAAAGGATGAGTTCACATGGTCTTCTTAAGTAATGCAGTGCATATCTTGAAGGAGTTCACATGGTCTTCTTAAGTAATGCAGTGCATATCTTGAAGGAGATAATGGCACAGTTAAGTACTGAAATGCCACCAGAAGTATGCAGATTCATGAAATATCAAGCTGGCCTCCTGGTTTAGAGGCAGCAGTACTCCTATTCTGCTCCTGAACAACAGACCATGTTTTCAGAGCACTAACTGGAGTGTAAAAAATTGAGTCACACAGCACCCATCCAAAACAAGAGATGGTTAGGAAAGAAATGTGAAATTTCCCTGGCAGCATCATGAGGCAGCTGTGAAAAAGTGGGCTTTATGACTTTTGGGGGTGGTGTTGTCTGGGAGAACCTTTTTCATGTATGGTTAACTGTGAGTTTAAAATTTGAAGTATGGTGACCATTATATAAGTGGAAGAGGTGGTAAGGGAGCTGAGCTGTGAGACAGTTTGGGGAGGGGGCAGTAGAAACTAAGCAAAACTTACTGTGTGTGTAAATGCCCCCAGCTGAATGAATACACCTGGTGGCTAGAGGTACTCAGGCTAAAAAGAGCCTAAAGTCCCTAGCCACCACCACTTGTGAATTTATGCCTCATATTTTTGTTCTTTTCTCATTAAATCTGTGATTTTCAGGATTTTTGAGGAAATCACTGAAGGATTGAATTCACTAAGTAGTGACAGGCAATTAAATTTCAGACTTCATATTCTTCAGAAAATATATGGTAACATAAAACCTTTTATTCTAGCAGTTGTCAAGTTTATAAGATCGGTATTTCAAATCTGGCCCCATTTGGGGGCTGTATTCCTCACATTATTGGCTTTGTACAGGTTTTTTTGTGCTAAATAGTTGAGAGCTATGGTGAGAAGTGAATTCACTAAATGATCACCATTTCAGTTTCAGTCTTTATACGACTCTGAAGAAGCCAGTTGTACTGGTGAAAGCGCTCAGTCGGTGTGCTTTTTTATTGGATTAAAACTTTTTACTGCCTCAAGTTTCTGATCTGTGCCTTATTGCTGGTTCCTGCTTTCCGGTGGTCGATGGTTGAATTGTTTTTCTTTTTTGTGGGTTCCTGTGTTGGAGCTGAATTGTGTTTCGTTTTAGTTTCAGTCTTCCTGTCATGCAGAAAACTACTGATCTGGCATAGTGGTATGTTGCTCTATCTGTAGTGCAAAGGGTCCTGGGTTTAAGACTTGGCAGTGAAATGCATGGTGGTAACACAACATTTTATTCTAGCAACTTTCCAAAATTATACAAGCAATGTTTAAAATGTGTCCCTGGTTTCTTGCCTTTTGCCCCCCCCAAAAAAAAAACCTGAAATTGAAACTAAGTGTGAGAAGCTGTGCAAGATACCTATGACTTACACTACTGTCATTCTATTTATTTATATATATATATATATATATATATATATATATATATATATATATATATATATATATACACACACACACACACACACACACACACACACACACACACACACACACACACACACACACACACACACACAGAGTGTGTGTGAAAGTAGACTTTTATGTTGGAAATGTTCTGAATTGGGCAGTTTTGTCATTATTGGTTCATGCATTTTGTTTCATTGCCTACTGGAAAAATATTCAAACAATAAATTTAAAATGAACTCTAACTTAAGTCTAATGAGTGTGCTGTTGTATTATACAAGGAATATAATTTAATAAAGTCAGGAAGGTGCTTCAAAGAATGCATTTATGTTTCTTGTTTTGTGTGCAAGGGGTCTATGATTTGAAAAGAGCCCAAAGGTAATCTTTATCCATCACTGGCCAGATGCAGTTTCATTGGATGTGGTGTGGGTTATGTGAGTTTCAAGGGCAGAGAAGTTTTAATGTCAAGTCTATTTTCATTGTGAGACAGTATTGCTTTGTTTAGCAGATATCTATTAGTGTTTGTGCATTGGGCTATAAAATGTAAAAATAAAATCCAAATCATTGTAGAAGTAAAGCAGTATGCATGCACATATTAGTGTTTATGGTAAATGAGGCAAAATAGCCAGGTAATGGGACATTGGAATTGCTGCAGGGGGACTCTGGTGCCATATTTTGGTTGTCTGTTCTTCAGTTTTTGTTTGAAAGTTGGTATCCCACAATTCCATAAGAGTGGCTGGGGTTACCCAATTATGTATGCAAATTTTATGTTAATCGGCATACAGATTTGTACCTATTTTTCATGGGCCTTGTCCCGATTTTTGATGTTTCCAGGTTGAGAGGTATGATAATAGTATCCTCCAGGAAGTCATCCACCCCTACTAACTACCACATTGACTACACACCCCTAAGAGTTGACTCATTATTCAGGGACTTGGAGTCGTGTATAGACAGTAATCTAGCCTTTGACCATCACATGTGTACATTAGTGAGGAAATTATTATATGTTGTGCAACTTGTAAACAAAGCTATGGCATCTAGGTCCAAGGAAGTCATTGTTCCACTCTATTCTGCATTCATCAACCCTATCACTGAGTACATTGCCCCCTTTGGTATGTACCCAACTAGGCACATCCAAAAACTGGAAGGTCCACAAAGGTTCCTCACTAAAACAATACAAGACTTAAGTAAAATGTCCTATGCAGACTGCCTCAAGGGCCTATCCCAGTATTCTACCTCCTATGGCTGTTGAGAGCAGATCTTTGCCTGGCATGCAAGGCATTGTCAGACCCCACTCTGATGGACCTCTTGAAAATCCACAAAACAAACAGCACCAGGATTACCTGTTCTAAAGACTTAAACCTTGCCTGTGATATAAATAGGACCTGCTGGAGAGACAGGTATGTATCCCAGAGACTACTCCTTCTTTGGAACAGGCTCCTCATCCATGTAAAACAGAGTTCCTCCCTAACCCAATTCAAATATACCTTGGACAATGAGATGGGGAGCAGGAAATTCATCCCTGGTTTGGCACCTATGTCTCTAATGGACAGAGGCAGACGGTAAATGGTTCATCTCCCAGGGTTCTGCATGTAAATGTTTCACCTCCCAAATCCTTGCTTACACTTATCAAGGGTACCAGAACTTCTCAGAGATTTGGGATGCCTAACTAGACTTTAAAAAGTCCTTTGTGGTTGTTAGCTTAGTAAACACTTATGAACCTATGGTGCAGCATCTGCAGCCACTGTGGACAGGGGTTTAGCCACATCTTCTGTGGCTGTTGGGGACCCCTCAGTGGTCAAGGTAGAACCACTCTTGTCAATCCTGGGAGAGGGAACAGGGAGGAGTTCTTTACTGTGTCAGAGTGCTGTGCCCATCCTGCTGCTGCCATTACACAGCTGGCCCCATTTTTCCTGTCAAAAAGAAACCGAAAACCAAGCATGTATCTACTACTTCTCAACTTTCTTTGGATAGGAGTGGATTACTGGGACTAGCTCAGGGTTTAATTCAGGCTATTGATCCTTCAGGTAATGTAGCTTCTGGTAAAAAAAGGGATTCCTCTTTTCCTGAAAAGATTCAAGATTCTGAATCTGAACAGGAAGATGCAGGGATGGGTACATTTTTTCAACTCAGATTTCTGATTCAGACTTAGAAGAGAGCTCAGTTTTTGATTCTCCCTGTGGGGGTTCTCCTTCTCTGAAATTATTAGAATGTGCCAAGGTTTTTAGTGGAAAAACACTGATGTTTCTCAGTCCCTCAGAAAATACTATTGAGTCATTACAGAAGGACTTTCCAGAACCTATACCAATTCTGTTCTGTCTGCTATCAAGGTGTGTGTGTGTGTGTGTGTGTGTGTGTGTGTGTGTGTGTGTGTGTGTGTGTGTGTGTGTGTGTGTGTGTGTGTGTGTGTGTGTGTGTGTATCTGTGTGTGTGTGTGTGTGTGTGTGTGTGTGTGTGTGTGTGTGTGTGTGTGTGTGTGTGTGTGTGTGTGTGTGTATCTGTGTGTGGGTGCGTGTGTGTATCTGTGTGTGGGTGCGTGTGTGTATCTGTGTGTGGGTGCGTGTGTGTGGGTGCGTGTGTGTGTGTGTGTGTGTGTGTGTGTGTGTGTGTGTGTGTGTGTGTGTGTGTGTGTGTGTGGTCATGACAGTCACTAAGCTGCCCCTACAATGGCATACAGGATGAATAAAGGTCCTCAGTCTTTTACATTTTTATACAATATTCCCAAACCTGATCTAGGGAATATCTAAGGTTTGTCAACCCTCCTTTTCCAAATTGTCCAGGCGATATTTTTATATCTTCATCCAATTCTGGCAAAAACAGAATAAACAGTCTCAACTAAATTTAAGTAAACAGATATTTATTAACAAATGGCAAGGGGTTGCAAAAAGAAATCACACCCCCTCCCAAAACCATGACTTTCCAACAAGTCAGAATGACTATTCAGGAGAATCTGTGACAATCTCACACCCTGGCCCATTTTTTCTTAAAGAAAGTCTGAATCTCCATTTTCTCTTTGTCGACAGATTGTTTCAGACAAATGAGTTCTGAAAATCAGTCATCAAGGTTACTGATGGCAGTGGAAGGAAATTCTTCCTTTTCAGGAGGGTCATTCCTCATTCTGAAGATCAGACTATTTTATTTCCAACTGCTCTTCATCACATGTTGCCCCAAGGAATGATAAAACCAGTTCCTCCTTCCCAGGTGGGGAAGACTTTTTATTCAAGGACGTTCCTAGTGCCAAATAAAGAAAATGTTTGAAGACCAGTTCTGGATCTTTCTTTCCTAAACCTGTTTGTGATAGTGCCCAGTTTCAAAATGATGTCACCTCACAGTCTGTTACCTCTTCTTCGTCTTTCAAGTTTCCTGGTAACACTAGACTTAAAAGATGCTTATCATCACATCTATATTTAAAAATACTTCAGATGTTTCTTAAGGCTTTGTGTGCCTGCATCACATTATCAGTTCTCTGCCTTATCCTTTGGACTATCCACTGCACCAAGAGTGCTCACAAAGTGTGTAGCTCCATTTACAGCTCATTGCAGGTTAAGAGGTATCCACATTTTTTTCCATTTTTAGATGACTTGCTTATTTCTGCGGAGTATTTTCCAAAGTGTCTAGAATCTCTCTGCCTTGGGTAAAATATCTCTTACACAAGCTAGGATTCCAAGAGAACATACAAAAGTCTTTCTTGACTCCTTCACACAGGATTGTGTTCCTGGGATGTCAAGCGAATACCACAGATCAAAGAGCATTTCTTCCACAGGAAAAAATAGATCATTATCCAGATATATGTCTAAGGTTTTCCAGTTAGACTTCGGTCACAGCAGGGGAATTCCTGTGGATTTTGGGTCTCATGGTATCTATGATTCTCATGTTACATCTGGCAAGACTCCACATGAGGAAGACACGGTGGTATCTGAAATCTCTTTGGTCTCAGCATCAACGCCATTTATCTTTGCAAATCCCAGTGCTAGGGTTTGTCAGAATAGAAATCTTTTGGTGGAGGCAACACATAGCTTTAAATCCAAGTTTCCTATTCCCTTCCTGCTCCAAAGCCATCAATCACTACAGATGCTTCAGACTTTGCTTGGGGAGTGGTTTCAGGAGGGATAAAAGTGTAGGGCATGTGGGACACCAAGGATAGATGCAAGCACATAAATATCAAGAAGATGCTTGACCTAATCAAGGCATTCAACTCTCTGATTCATCTTTGGTCCCTGGGACCTCTTCAAGTGGTTACAGACAATATGACAGTCACGTGATACATCAACAAGCAAGGGAGAACCAAGCCATACTCCCTTTGCAGACTTGCCATGTTAGCCTGTGATATAGCTTCACGTCACAATCTTATTCTACAGGCATCCTACATTCCATCAGAGCAAAATTGTGTAGCACACAAGCTGAGTAGGGCAACAACCAACCCTCATAAATGGAAACTAGAGCTGCAGTCTTCCAAGATTTGATCCATCTGTGGGGAGCTTGTCAAGTGGAGCTCATTGCCTCCTCTCTGAAGAACCAACTGGCAATATTCTGTTCCAGAAATCCATATAAGAACTCCTGGAAGACAGATGGATTTTCCTTTCCTTGGACAGGAGTGTTTCTGTATGCTTTCCCTCCCATTCCACTAGTATCCAGAGTACTTCTGAAGATTCAGAGAGAGTCCTCCAAGATCATTGTGGTGACTCCCTTCTGGCCCAGGCAGCTGTCATCTTTTCTTCATCTGGAAATATCCAGGGGCAATTACCACAAGCTGCCTTACAGATTAGATCTACTCACACAAGAACAGGGGTGTTTGCTACACCCCAACATCAATCAACTTCAATTGACTGCCTGGATGAAAGAGTCTTAATTACTGAGGATGTGCAGTAGATACTAATGGAGGCAAAAAAGCCTGCTACTAGAAAAGTATATATTAGCAAAAATAAATTTTTTTCTAGTTGGTGCCAACATTACCAGTACCTATTCATGCCTAGTTCCTCTCTGGTTCTACAATATTCATGTTAGTTACATCCTATGACCTTTTTTATTCCTCATTTATTCACCATTTCAGCATGCCTGCCCATGGATTCTCCTCTTTCAATACAGTCTCATGTCAAAATATTCTTGAAAGGGATTTTGCGTAAGAGGTCTCAAAGAAAACCTGTTCCCCCTTCTTGAGATCTTAATTGTGTGTTAGAGAAGTTAACACTTGCTCTGTTTGGACCACTTAATCATAGGATCATAGCAGGTTACTTGGCTAATGGCCCCTAGGGCCCTTAAAAGCCTAGCCAAGTTCAACCCATGTTCCCAAGCATGTCTTGTTCAAGAAGACACTAAAATCAGCACCTATTGCCCCTGTCCAGGAGGGACACAGGTGGAACCCCAGGGTGAATTTCCGGTTACCCATTCAATCGTCTAAATTACACTTAAATAGGGTCATTGAAGGGCTTTGTTTAACATGACTAGAAAGCTTGTTCCAAATGTGGGGCAACCTCTTTGAGACAAACCTCTGTGCAGTCTATATGACACAGAGAAAAGTGACAATAATTTCAGTCTCTCCACATAAGACAGATCTTGAAGACCATGAATTTTCTTTGTAAGGAGTCTTTGTGGTCTCTCCAATTGCTGCAGGTGTTTGGAAAGAAACATCCCAAAGGAATCAATGTACTCTGTTATTGGCCTGATAAGGGAAGAGCACAGAGGGGTTATAACCTCTTTTTTTTTTGGAGGCAATGCCTTTACTTATGAGATGAGCAATATAAAATGCCCTTCTTACCACTGTGGAGACATGGTGATCAAAGTTAAGGTTGCTGTCAACCTGTGTGCCCAGATCTCTCACCACTGACTGTGTATTTAGGGTATTGCTGTTGATGTGGTAGTTTGCAGGAACATGATAATGATGATAATGCATTTTTCTGCATTAAGTTTAAGACCATGACTTTGGCACCAGTCATTAGTCTGCACAAAACCTACTTGCAGGATGTTGACATTGTTAAAGTTTCAATGATCACTCCCAGTTTGCAATCATCAGCAAACTTTGTCAGCCACAGTCCTTTAGTTTTAGCATGTGCTTCACAGAAGTAGATTCTGAACAGTACAGGTCCCAGAACTGATCCCTGTAGAACACCACTTGTTACAGGTCTGCTGGAGGAGACGGAGTCCCCTATTTTGACTATATGAATTCTATCAGTGAGTCACATTGCAACCCACCTTACAATGTATGGGTTGATACCCAGCTGGGTGAGTTTATCAATGATGCCTGAGTGAGGGATTGCATCAGAGGCCTTGGCTAAGTCTAGATAGGCCTTATGCACAGATTTGTCCTCATCTAGGACTTTGGTGACTGTCTCAAAGAAGTCCACCAAGTTTAACAGGCATGATCTCCCATTGACAAAGCCAAACTGGGTGGGGCAGAGTGTTTAGCAATTTCCTATATCTTTGTTAATAAAGTCCATGATGATTCATTCCAAGGCCTTTGCAAATAGGGCTAGTCAGGCTAATGGGTCTATAATTTGTGGGGTCCGTGGATGCACCCCCCTTTATGCAAAGGGATGATGGTAGCTGTTTTCCATTGTGCTGGGATGAAGCCAGTGCTTAGGCTGTGGTTGAAAAGCATGCCCAATGGTGATGCTAATTCCTGTTTTAACCCATGTAGAACACAGCCCGGGATATTGTATGGTCCCATAGAGGCTGAATTTTTGGCCTTGGAGAGGGCGTTTAAGACCTGCTCCTCAGAGATGCTAGGTGGGAGACAGGTGCTAGGAATGCTTTGGGGTATATATGCTGGGGACAGGAGAGTGAAGTTTTTACTGAACCTGTCAGCCAGCAGGTTTGCTATATCCACATGTTCTGTATATGTACTACCATTAACTATATATTCAGTGCAAATCTGGGCCTTACCTTTAAAGTTACGGGTGTAACTAAAGAACACCTTGTGGTTATCCTTAGTTAGAGATACTAATTTGGATTCATAGTTAGCTTTGGAGGACATCACTAGGAGTCTTATTTGCGTGTTTAAGTTGAGAAGGGAATGTTTCCAGTTTTGAGGACCATTTCTTCCCACTCTTAGACAGCAATGTCTTTCTGCTATTGTATAGCCTATTAATGGCAGTTGTCCACCAGGCAGGTTTCTTTTTCTTTGAAGATCTTGCTTTGGTTCTATCAGTTATGGCAGAGTCAATACAACTGTACAAGCACTCATATAAAGCATCGGTGTATGATTCAACATAGGTGTCTTTTCAGTCAGTGGGGGGAGGGGTTATGAAGCTATTTAAGCTCTCACATAAGAGGTTGTAATTGGCCTTGGAGAAGTTTTTTAGTCTAGTTGTTGCTAAGGGGGGTGCATATTATAGTTATTTCTAGTGAGACAAAGTGCAATTATTTCAGAAAAAAAAGTTCAAATATGCAGTGATATGGTAAAAATGCAGTTCAGAAGTGCAATATGCAGTGAAAAATTTGATTTAAGTTTTGCAGAGATCAGCAGATGGCTTGGATTGATCAGATAAATACAGCAGAACAGTAGCTGGTCACCAGACTCTGTGGAGCTTTGCTAACCCAAGCACAAACCCACACAAATGTGATGATCATGTAGCAAACGAGAGCAAACTGAATTAAACAAATTAACCACTTAAAAAGCTCCAAACTGAGACCTGTTAAAGCAACCTTCAATCAGTTTGTGGTCTGAATGTGTGGAAAGAAATGTAACCTGGTATAGCTGGGGTGCTCCCTGAAGCCTTAAACCATGTCTCAGTGACAGCATAAATGTTGGTATCTTCCAAGGTGTGGTCTGGAAAGGAAAGCTCCAGTGTATAACAAAGGCATTCAGAAATACATTTCAAGCAGTTTGAAAATAAAACTTCAGCACACAGAAGGACCACTTAGAGATACATTTCAAACATTATAAAAATAGTTCTCAGCAATATAATTAGTCTTTAAATTAAAATTAACTGGAAGACATGTTCTACTGTGTAAACAGAGAACATGTTTTGCCAGCAAACATTATAATGAAGTACTGTAAATTCAGATAAAATGAAGTAGAAGGGGAGTCGCTCTTCATTAGATGAATCATGTCAACAGCAGGAGGAGGGAAGGAATCACAGACGCAGGAAAGGGACGTGAACAAAAAAGAGAGGGGGAGGCAAATACAAGGGGGCAGAATTGTCAAAATCAAGAAAAATGACTGGACAGTCATGGAAAAGGGACGAAGAGAAATAAAGTGCAGAGGAAGGTCAGGAATACAAGAAAAGTGAGCAGTAAAAGAACTGAATGAAAAGGTTGTATGAGAATTTTATGAACAGTCCATCTGTTTACAGGATAGCTTGTCAGTTGATTTCTTCTCATTGAGTTTCCCATATGTATAATGTAATACAGTGATATGAGAGTGAACAATCACACATGGAACTTTTGGGAATGTTTCCCTTTCTCCATGATTGCAAAATCTCAGAGTTGGCAAATAAAAGTAACAGGGCATGGTAGACTCCAAGATCTACAAGGGGATTGTGATGGGCTCTCCTCATTAAACATATCAAAACTGTTTTCTAAATATCAATAAAGTGTACACTAGTGAAACAGTGGGCATGTTCAATAAGCTGTCTTTCAGTAAGGTCAATGGCTTTATGTAGTTTTGATGTTTGAAACTCAATATACTAGATCATAACGATGTGTAATTAGAAGATTAATATGAGCATTTACTATGTCATGTAGTTCAGCTGGGACAACTGAGGCAGTTCTTGTTGCAAAGCGACACTTATTGACTAATTTCAAAATATTCCTATTAGGAGGCTGTCTTAACTTTATGGGGACTTATTCCATGGATTTTCTACATCCATAGAAAATATAGATTCACCATATCTATTTTCGCCAGATGGAAATTTCCTAAGAGTAAAGTCTGACAACCTAGAAGACCAAAATGGGCTTTGGTCCTGTAGAATTTTCCTTAAAACAGGCCAACTAGGAAAGTGTGAAAGATGAGTCAACGTCAGTGAAATTCTGGGCTGGTTTTAGTGATTCAAATGAATGAGCCTGAGATGGGAGACCTGAAGCACAAAGGGTATATGCTTCAGACTGTGGCAGCAATAACATGCAGACTGTGGGAATGCAGGCCTAATATAAGAGGGCAGGTAAGAAGAAGAGTACTGCTGTTAAAACTGTGCAGTGTAAAAGAAAACCTTCCTTGGTATGGCATACCTAGCATTTGGTGAGTTTCAGAGAATGCAGACTTTGATATGATGATCAGATTTTAGTTCCTTATGTAGCAGGACGCCTAAGAAATTAATAGCATCCAAGAGCTCAGTATCAGCTCCACCAGAAAATATCCCGAAAACTGTATCATTAGAAGGAGAAGATCTATCAGAACCAAAAAGAATGCAGTATATTTTGAGAGTGTTTAAATATTTAACCAGTTTTTAATTCCATCAGAGATGCTTTATTGGTAGCCTTCAACACCAGCTTTTCATTTGGCAGAGCAAATTAAGGTCAGTGGTAATTTGGTTTAAAAACAGTGTTCCTTCATCTGATTAGCAAAACCAGTAAAAGTTAAGGGACAAGGAACTAAACAAACTGGAAAGGGGAAAGATACAGAATCCTGCTATCTTACTTCTTGTATCCTGTTTCCTAGACAGCTGGAAAACCATTGTGGATAGTACTGAGGAAAAACTCAGGAGAACCCAGCAAGTTCAATAAGGGGTTGCATCTGGCAGTCTCAAATGCCTTAGATAAATTAAAAAGTAAGGTACTTAAACTATATATCCAATTAATGTCAGAATGTAGAGAATCTTTAAGATCAAGCAGAATCTCACAATATACATTCTAGTGTGTGGCCTAAAGCCACTTTCTTTGGAGAATAGGTTGCTGTCTTTAAAGTGCTGCAGCAGTTGGAGATGAATTCATTTCTTTCCTTTAGGAAGAGACACCATAAAGTCATAACATTTTACTTTGTCAACATTCATGTTTTTTTTTCTCCTGGCTAGAAATTAAAAAGGTAGTGGCATTTTTCCTGTAAGGAAGCAATATGGGTCTCACACTGCCTAGACACTGGTGTATGGTGGAATGAAGTTTAGTTACGTATCCTTTGTTAATTCATGTTGTCCAGTTCTTCTCAGTGTTTCAAATATTTTTCATCTCATTTTAAATCTTTCATCAAACCATAAGAAAGTTTACAATATCTCTGTCCAGATTATTTACTTTATTTTTCATGTGGCTATTTTTTGACTTTTTCTGATGTACAGTTTTACCATTTTCATTATTGTTTCAAGTGTTTACTGATGGCAAGTAAGTTGGTTTACAAATATGAAGGTGGTAGTAAAATAACACCAACAGATTTCAATTCATACTATCTCTCCTGTTTAGGTCTTGAGAATATTGTTAGAAAATTTGGACCACTGCATCACAGTTAAAAAGGCTTCAAAATTAAGAAGGTAGAAAGGCTTAGTTTCCTTTCAAATTAGAAAAAGACTTAATTCGCTGGAAAAGAAGTCAAAGAAAAATATATTGCATGGATGACAAAGAGAAAGTAAAAAAAAAATCCTCCAGAAAATGGCAAAATTTCTAGAGAGGAAGACAACCACTGTCAGACACTGAAACTAGAGAACCTTTCTTCAGTTACATTTTAGTAATTTTTATTATTCCCAAAGGCAGGGATATGATGTCATTTGCTTGTTTGCTATTAAGCCTCTGCCATCTTATCAAATGCAAGTTAGAAGAGATCCATTGGTGTTGGCATCAGGCCCAAACGGTAAATACTCCAAAGATAACTTGGGAAGTTGAAGAGGTTGCTAAACCCAAAGACTTAGTTGTTGTGAAAACACTGCCTACCACACATTCACATGCTAAAATAACAGGGCCCCAGTTTCCGTTCCCTCTCCTACAGTGTGTACAAAAAAAAAAAAAAACTGGTAGAGGAAATAGTATTAGTTTCATTAGACAAAACTTTTACACCAATGTTGGTTTCTTTCTGTGACAGACATGGGTAGGCATTTAGAAAGACTATCTATGCCTATATTTATATTCATAGGTTTATACTATACTATGTCTACCACTGAAGATTTAACCAACAACCTCATATAAGAAGCACCTTTGAAGGTGAACTCATAGTTCAGAAGATGATGATAGGTGGTAGAGTTTTTTTTTGGGAAATAGAGAGAAAATATTGTGACAAAAGGGAGGAAAAAAAGGAGCGGAGAAGATATAAGTAGGGTTGAAATGTGGTAATATAGGTTTTAGATGCTAAAATATATTAGTTAATACTATTTGTCAATAAGACTTGGGTAAGAAAATGACCCTGACCTCTTTGATTAATCTCTTTTTCCAAAGAATAAGAACTTGCTTTATACACATTTCTCCTCACAAAGCACTTTCAGACAATGAATGTTCCTCTTTGCACACTTTTGGTTATTCATCTCAAGATATTAATTTCAATGAAATCAAGAAAATACTATATGGCTCCTGGCAAAGATGCCATCTCCAAAGAGGAGACTGTTTCATGTGGTGAAGACATCAGAATGTTTAGAGGGAATTTCTCCTTTATTTAAAATATTTTTAAGGATACATGGAAGGAAAGTTTTATATATCACAAGTCTCAGCCATCTGCACATATGTCTTTTGATCTTTTAACTCATTCACTCCAATAAAGATCTGGATGTCTTTACTCTAAATTTTAGTGGCTGCATCCTGAGCTTTTTGATACAATCAACCTATGTCCTCACATTTCAAACAAATATTCGTATTTCTACAGCTATGAGGGTTACAAGAGAAATGCAAAGGGCAAACTCTTCAGCACTAATTATTTTATAGTGGTAGTATTTTTTAGATTCTAGGTCTTAAACTGGATTGTATAAGTCACGGTAAACACAATAACTATTAAGTTTGTAATATTGTGTAAACATCTTACAATATCTCAACTACTTAAGTTACACACATACTGTCAACAGCAATGTATTCACCCAGTTGGGAGCTTTCATATGATGCTACGAATTTTTGTTTGTGTCACTTAGTTGTTGAGATATTAGAGAAATGTGAAAATGATGCCAATAGACAGAAAACGTATATGAACAACAATTAATATTCATTTAGATGTACTAGACGGAAGTCAAGTATCAGCCCAGTTGTATTTCTAATTATAGAAGCTTTAAGTTTAAATCTTTCCGTATCTTGTATATAGTATAGTTTTGGAATTACTAAAGTACATATAAACAAGCACTATTAGACACCTAGGAGCATCAGTAAGATGTAACAAGACTAGAGAAATGCCTAGAGGTGTCCCAATGTTTAATGAGTTAAATACGTTTTATAAGAATAATGCTTATCTTTACATCTTCCTGAAATCTAACTCTGCTAGAAAACCTATTCCTGTTTCATTCTCTTGTTCCAAGTATATCATCTGTACCTTTCTCCAGGAACTCCTCTTCTGAAGAGAAAGAAGGGTGTTATTTGAGAGGTATGGTAAAAAACTTTATAGTTTTAGCAAACTGGTAGTCAGGCAGTCAGACCCTATAATTATCTGTCTCATGTATTATTTTAGCAAAATACAATTTTGTCACTGTTTCATGATGTTTCAGAAATTCTGAATCTGTGGACCTTCAGACATTAAATTATCCCATAATTTAGTATGCTGGTACAAGAACAACTGTGATAGGCAGTTTTATGTACAGGCATGCATGCTTATTGTCGGG
This sequence comes from Protopterus annectens, assembly GCF_019279795.1. Taxonomy (NCBI): domain Eukaryota; kingdom Metazoa; phylum Chordata; order Ceratodontiformes; family Protopteridae; genus Protopterus; species Protopterus annectens. Next base: position 864,530,128 of record NC_056727.1, on the reverse strand, counting down.
TCTATATTAGAACACCAAGCATTCAAAATGTCAAGTGTTCTAATATCGACCCATTTTCAGTGAGGCTGAAAATATTGAAGAAACAGAAAAACAAATTTTTTCCTAGGGAAAGAATTTGGTTGTCCGTTTCTGTTGCTTTGGTATTTTCAGCACTCTGGTGGAAAGTTATGGGTCGGGTTCAGTTAAGTGTGCGATTGTATGGATGTGAGGGTTAGTGTGGGTAGGTGAGTTAGGGTTAGGGCACGGGTCAGGTAAGTGTGCGATTGTGTGGATGTGAGGGTTAGGGTGGGGTAGGTGAGTTAGGGTAAGGGTGCGAGTGAGGTGACGATAGTGACAGACCTTAGGGTTAGGGTTTGGGTTAATGTAAATGGATAGTTAGTGGTGTATGTATAGTTTAGTGTAGGGTTAGGTGTAAGAGTTTAGGTGTATGTGCATGGATTGCTGTTTGTTTCATGTGCTTGTGTTGTGTGTATGTGTTTTGGAACAGCAAATCTTTTCCCTAGGAAAAAATTTGCTGTTCTGAATGTTCAATGTTTTGAATTTTCCATTGATAGGGTTCGATATTTTGAATGTTCATTGCTCTAATATAGACCCTTATTGTCAGAAGATGCACCTGGACATATCAAGGCCCATATTCCTGATGTTGTTCAAACAAGTTTTTTAGCTTTGTGGTCCAGCTTTGCACTGTTTGATGTCCTTTCAGGAAATCAGAAAGATTAAGGAGCAGCAACAGGAAGAAGACCTTCCAGTTATTCCATCACTCTGTAGTAACTATCTTTTTTTTACAGACTACCTGCTAAGAAGGTCAAAACCTGTCCAACAACCTCCTTTACCTATCCGTGCTAAATCTGTGGCTTATACACATCATACTCACAAGATGATAAAAAGACAAGGCCTAAATAACATGACCTACACAAGCAGACTCAAAGCCCTGTCATTATACTTGGTATCCTACAGAGTGCTAAGTGGTGAGCTGTGTCTGGCATACAAGACATCCTCTGATCCAATACTGACGGATTTACTGCACATCAGCAAGTCAATTAGCATCACAAATACTCCTGTTCTGCAACACCAGCAGAATGGTTTGGAGGGACGGGTATATCTCTCAGAGGATTCCACTCTCTGGAATGGACTCCCCATCCACATAAAACAAAGTTCACCTCTGTCCATATTCAAGCACAACTTGGATCTATGGATAGGAAACAGGAAAATGTTAAGTTGTCAATCTCGCCTTCATTCTTGCTGGATGGGTTCGGAGCCGATCCTCGGCTCCGACTCGGCACTTGCTTTAGCTCGAAAACTCCTTTTACCAGCTCGAGGCAACCCTATATCCCATGATGCAAGGCGGAACTACCTCAGATCTCGTTTGCCGCTTAGCGAAAGAGGTCTCCTTTGCCAGCTGAGGTAAGTTTTTTCTTTGTGAAATAAGAAAAGTGTAGTTAGGGGTTTTAATTTCCCTTTTAGTGTCAGTCTAGTCTGTAGTTAGTTACAGCCCACCCTATTCCCTTGTTTTCAAACTTTTTATAATCTTTATTCTAAAGTTTTTTAGTCAGGCCTAAATCCCCATTGGTTAGTCCCTTCCTGTGTGTTTGTGTAAGGGATTAATTTGTGTGTTTGTTGGGATTGTTTGTGTTTCCATCCTCCTAGGATGTCAAAGGAAGGCAAGGTCTCAGGCTTCAAGAAGTGTGACCAGTGCTGTCAGAAAATGTCTCTGACAGACGGTCACACTTCTTGTGTTTATTGCCTGGGGCCTTTGCACCTGCAGGACTCCTGTGTGTTGTGTCATGCTTTTAGCCAAAGAGTCCTGCAGGAAAGGAGGAATAAACTCATCCTCCGAGGCTTACTTAAGCCAGAAGGTTCTCCTCCTAAATTAGGGTCAGGAAAACCTCTTAAACCACCGAAGGCTCAGGCTACAGTGTCCAAGCCTCCTCCGGTGGCTCCGGCTCCATCGGAGCCGATATCGGCTCCGGCTGGAGTCGATACATCTTCTGTTCAAGTAGTGGGTTCGGCGCCGGCCGGCACCGATACCCTGACTACTGTGGCCTTGTCGGCTCCGGCTGGAACCGGCACTTCATCCAGCATCGGAGCCGAGATATCCTCGGCTCCATCTGGAGTTCAAGGGACTTCGGCTCCGATGGCTTCGACCCGTAAGAGATCTCGGTCACCCTTCTAGACTGAGTATCCACTCGGCTCCGGGGTCTCCCCTTTTGTCGGAGCGGAGCCATCGGAGCCGATCTTCGAGATCTTCCAGGCTGTCTGACCACGATTTAGAGAAGGTGGTAAGCAGGCTGTTGAAGTCTCAGGCACTGGCCCAAATGCTCCATAGCCCATCTCAATAGACTTTGGCTATAGCCCCAATCCTTGAACTTCCTCCTCCGACTCCACACCGCAGTTCGGAGCCGGAGCTTCTTGGGACAGCGACTGTTTCGATGCCGGAGCCGATACATCCTTCGGCTCCGTCGTCCTCGGCTCCGATCTCCTCCTTGAGACCTTCCTTGGAGGGATCCGGTCGTCGAGTTTTCACTGTCGGCTCCAAGGGGGCTAGTGGCATCGGACCCTTGTCCGACCCCGCTCTCCCTCTCGGGGCTTCGGCTTTGGTAAGCTCGGCGCCGACATCGGCCTCGGAGCCTTCTCTCTCTTTGGAGCCGGCCATTCCTGTTTCTTCGGAGCGGGTGTGTTCCGGCCTCCCGGGGAGGGGAGCCTTTGAGGTGATGAGGAGTGTCCTGGCCTCTGAGCCTGGTCAACGGTCCATCCCTCTAGCTCCTCCCTCTTCAGTGCCTGCAGATGCCTCTTGCCAACCTCTTGCTCACAGGCCCAGGGATCCATCGCCCCAGGTTTCCCCACTGGGAATTTCCTCCTCTTCCGAGGTTTCTCCTGATCCTGCAGGAGAACCCCCTCGGAAGAGGACGTGTAAGAGGAAACACACAGACTCCCCTGAGTCTACTACATATGATACCGACTTAGATGAGTCGGAGGGTTCCCCACAGTCCCCCTCTGAGGATGTCTCCTTTTCAGACATCCTTGAGCTCCTCAAACAGAGGGGGAATTGGCCCTCCATTGACCCCTCCGAGGATGAGTCGGTATACCTGGAGGCTTTTGGATCCCGACCCTCCACCTCCTGGGTGTCTCCGCCTTTCGACCCACTTATGCAGGTAGTGGCTCATAAGGCGTGGGCGGCTCCAGATTCTGTGGAACCTGTCCCCAGAAGACCATCCAAATTCATTACGGCCCCTTCGGACAAACAGTTCCTTTCCAAGGGTGTCTCGGTGGATGCTATGGTGGTGGCGGCTGCCACTAAGAAGGAACTGGCGGATCCTTCAGTACCTGTCCATCCTCCTAATAAGGACTCTAGGACCATGGACAGGTATGGAAAGCGGATGTTTTCTTCAGCGACCTTTGCTATGCGTTCGCTGAATTATCTTTGTCACTTCACCAGGCTTCAACGAGATGTTCTCAAGGAACTGGGAGAAGTAGTCCAGGATCCTTCTGCTGCTGGGGCTCAGGAAAAGATTGCCTCGCAGCTTGCTATCCTGAATTCCATATCTAACTCCTCCATGCGGCTCATATCCTATGCGGCCGATGGAGCGAGCAGGGCCGCAGGCACAGGAGTTGCTCTTAGGCGCCAAGCCTGGATGCGGCTTTGTAATTTTGCGGACCCCTTTAAGGCGTCCTTCACTAATACCCCCTTTGATGGTTCGGCTTTGTTCGGACCTCAGGTGAAGGATACCTTGACCAGGTGTGAGCAGGACGGCAAAACTCTTTCTGCCGTTGGAGTCCAGTTTTCCACTCCTTCTAGACCATACCCCAAGGGTCAGAAGGGGAAGATGTGGTTCCGTAAAGCCCAAGGAGCTATGCGGACACACGTGGTCAGTTTACCCCCAGAGGCAGAGGGGTAACAATAATGACGCCGCCCTAGAGGCAGGGGGTCCACAGAACCAGGGCAACAGGGAGTCTCTTCCTGAGAAGCCCTTTCAGCATCCCTGAGGTGTTGCCCGACTGTCCACCCTTGGAGGCAGTCGGGGAAGGATTTCGCTGTACCCAGTAGCCTGGCAATCCCTATCTCAAGAGATGTGGGTACAGTCGATTATATCCGAGGGTTACAAAATCCCTTGAAGGTTTCCGTACCTCTACAATCCCTTCCAGACATCTCACCCGGTCAAAGGGATTTGGCAGAACAGGAGGTTTCAAAGCTCCTAGAAAAAGAGCCGTCCAGACTGTGCCAGCAGACCAGGTAGGATCCGCGTCTACTCAGATTCTTTTGGTCCCCAAAAGGACGGGAGATTGGAGACCAATATTAGACCTGAGCAATCTGAAAAGATTTGTCAAGAAGGCAAGATTCGGATGGTCACGCTTCAGTCCATTCTGCCCTTTCTGGGCAAGGACAACTGGATGTGCTCTATAGACCTTCAGGATGCGTACTATCACATAAAGATTCACAGGCGCTCCAGAAGGTTTCTCCGCTTTCGGCTAGGGACCAGTCATTACCAATTCAGAGCCCTGCCCTTTGGCCTCACTTCAGCCCCCAGAGTGTTTACCAAATGCATGGCAGTGGTCACAGCTCATCTGAGACGTCGAGGATTCCAGGTGTTTCCCTATTTGGACGACTGGCTCCTCTCCGCCACCACCAAGTGTCAGCTTCTTCAGTCCAGAGACTACACTCTACAGCTTTGCAGCAGTTTGGGAATTTCAGTAAACTTCGAAAAATCTTCTCTGCTGCCTTGCCAATCTATCACCTTTATAGGCGCAGAATTAAACACCGTCAAAATGTTAGCCAGACTAACAGATCAAAGAATTCTGGACATCCAAAAATTTGTTCGGCTTCTTTTGCAAAGCAACAAGATCAAAGCCAGATTTATACTGAAGGTTCTAGGTCTTATGGCTGCGGCCATTGTTCTTCTTCCACTGGCTCGCTTCCACATGCGTCTTCTGCAGTGGATGCTATTCACGCAGTGGTCGTACCACAGTCTCCCGATGAGGCACAAAATCTTGATAACACAGTCGTGCAGAGCTCATCTGAACTGGTGGATATCTTCCTCTCTTCTTCATCAGGGCCGACCCTTTATTCCCCCTCCTCCAGTTGCCACAGTCACTACGGATGCCTCTCTGATCGGGTGGGGGGGGCATTATCAGGGCAGGATGGTCCACGGGACGTGGCAACCCATAGAATACCATCTGCACATAAATGTCCTGGAGATGAGAGCAGTGCTTTTAACGTTGCAAGCCCTCAACGACTTTCTTCCCACGGGGACTATTGCAGTACAGACGGACAACATGTCCGTAGTCTGGTACATCAACAAGCAGGGTGGGACCAGGTCCTATCCGTTATGTCGAGAAGCTCTCAGACTTTGGCAGTGGGCGATCTCTTCTCAGTGGTTTCTGATAGCAACGCACATCCCCGGCAGGTCCAACCTATTAGCGGACAGGCTGAGCAGATCCATTCTGATGCCTCACGAGTGGTCTCTCAATCAATCTGTAGTGGATCAGATTTTTCTGAAGTGGGGCACTCCTTGTTGCGATCTTTTTGCTACTCCTCAAAACAACAAGTGCCCCGATTTCTTCACTCTCTTTCCCCTTCCAGGCCAACCTCTGAGAGACTCTCTAACCCAGGATTGGCCCCGGGGACTTCTGTACGCTTTTCCTCCTTTTCCCTTGATTCCACAAGTCATTCAGAAAGCCACCGTTTTGAGAGCCAAGTTGATCCTCATCGCCCCATATTGGCCTCGACAAATTTGGTTTCCGTCTCTGCATTGTCACCTTCTGGTGCAGCCCTGGCATCTGGACCCAGTTCCGGATCTCTTGATCCACCAATCGGGTCAGCAGCACCGGGCCATTCATTCTCTCAACCTCACTGCTTGGTTGCTCCACTTCCTACCCTAGCCAGGCTACCGATGATTTTGGACTCAGTCAGAGACATTTTAGTCTCTTCCTTGAAGTCGTCCACTAGGACTGTTTATGCTAGCAAGTGGCGACGTTTTTCTATTTGGGTGAATTCCAGAAATATTGACCCTTTTACTGCTCCTGTACATTCGGTTTTAGATTTCCCGGTGGAGGTTTTTCATTCAGGATCCTCGTCATCTACAGTCAAAGTACAACTGGCTGCTATTTCTAAGTATCATGTTGGCCTGCATGACAATAACATTATGTCTCATAGGTTATGCAAGGCCTTTCTGAGAGGAGTTTTCCTCCTAAAACCACCTATAAAGCATCCTCCTCCGCAATGGGATCTAAACTTAATGTTGGCATCCTTGATACTACCTCCCTTCGAACCATCTGCTTCATGTTCTTTGAAGTTATTGACCTGGAAAACTATATTTTTACTGGCTGTCACTTCTGCAAGAAGGGTTTCCGAGATTCAAGCTCTCTGCATCTGTTCCCCTTATTTGGTTTTTCATAAGGACAGGGTATCATTAAGAACTAACCCTTCCTTTCTTCCCAAAGTCGTATCTCAAACCAACATTAACCAATCTATAGACCTACCAGTCTTTTTCCCAAACTATTCCGACAGAGCTGAACAGAAACTGCATTTTTTGGATGTCCATCGTCAGCTCAGGTACTATTTGCATAGAACTAAACAATTCAGAAAATCGGACCAATTATTTGTCTCCTATGCAGAAAACAGGATGGGTCTTCCAGTATCTAAAGTGACCTTATCCAGATGGTTGACTTCCACTATTTCCTATGTGTACTCTCTCAGGGGCAATCAGCTATCTTCTAAGCCAAAAGCACATTCAACCAGGAGTCTATCCACTTCTGCAGCTTTTCAGGATAGACTACCTATTGATACCATTTGTGCAGCAGCTACTTGGGCCACGCCTCATACCTTTGTCTCTCATTACAAGTTGGACTTGGCCTCTAGAGATAGGGCCAGTTTTGGTTCCACAGTTCTCAAGAGTCTGTTCCATTGAGCCACCCGGGATATAGGTGCTAGGGACGCGGTCCCGTCCAGCAAGAATGAAGGCGAGATTGACAACTTAACATTTAGAAGTTATGTACCTACCATAACGTTCCATGTTAGTTGTCTTCTCTCGCCTTCTTTCTTGCCCTCCTCCTTCCCCCTGGCCTGGACAGATCTTGGAGAGTTCCTATTAGATGGTTTCCTCCGGTACATTGTTAGGAGGATTTTTCTTTAGGAACCATTGTTCCTAATTCTGTTAGGATAGTCTTTAGCAGGGTAAGTTAGCTACCAAACGAGATCTGAGGTAGTTCCGCCTTGCATCATGGGATATAGGGTTGCCTCGAGCTGGTAAAAGGAGTTCTCGAGCTAAAGCAAGTGCCGAGTCGGAGCCGAGGATCGGCTCCGAACCCATCCAGCAAGAAAGAAGGCGAGAGAAGACAACTAACATGGAACGTTATGGTAGGTACATAACTTCTAATTTACCCCAAGACCGCCACCTGTACAGTAGACAGAGGTAGCTTCTAAATGCTTTGTCCCATGCATGGGTTCCCTCATATTATCTACGGTATGATCCCAGTTGTTCGCATTAGAGGTAATATCTAATTATCACCATGGAATGGGTAAGGCACTAGCTAAGTGGGATAGGTTAATTCAATCACAAAAAGGGAAATTGTCTAGGCTGAAAAAAGCCTGCAAAGGGCAGCTAGCCTAGTACTTACCTGTAAATGTATTCACCCATGACCAAAATAATAGAGATTAAGGAAACATTAACATGGTGTCTTGTAAGGGTTATATACAGTTAAAATTCTCAGGTACTATGAACAATATATACAGTGGATATAAAAAGTGTACACACCCCTGTTAAAATTATAAAAAAAATGAGACCACAATAAATCATTTCAAACTTTTCCCACCTTTAATTTGACCTATAACCTGTACAATTCAACTGAAAAACAAACAAATCTATTAGAGGAAAAATATAAAAAATAAAAACTGTACAACAAGCTGGTAGCATAAGTGTGCACACCCTTAAACTAATACTTTGTTGAAGCACCTTTTGATTTATTTACAGCATTCAGTCTTCTTGGGTACACACCTGCCATCAATTAAAGAGACTCTGATTAACCCCAAGTAAAGTTCAACTGTCCTAGTAGGATTTTCCTGACATTTGCTCAGTTGCCTGTTACAGCGAATGCCATGGTTCACAGAGTGCTTACAAAGCATCAAAGAGATCTCATTGTTGAAAGGTATCAGTCAGGAGGAGGGTACAAAAAAAATTCCACAGCATTGGCTATACCATGGAACACAGTGAAGACAGTCATCAAAAAGTCGAGAAAATATGGGACAACAGTGACGTTGCGAAGAACTGGATGTCCTTCCAAAATTGATGAAAATACAAGACAAAAACTGGTTAGGGAGGCTGCCAAGAAACCTATAGCAACACTGAAGGTGCTGCAGGAATTTCTGGCAAGTACTGGTTGGTTACTACATGTGACAACAATCTCCCATATTCTCCATATGTTTGGAATATGGGGTAGGGTTGCAAGATGGAAGCCTTTTCTTACACAGAAAAACATCTAGGCCCAGCTAAAATTTGCAAAACAATACATCAAGTCTCCCAAAAGCACGTGGGAAAATCTGTTATGGTCTGATGTGACTAAGGTTGAACTTTTTGGTGACAATTCCAAAAGGTACGTTTGGCAAAAAAACAATATTTTGCATCACCAAAAGAACACCGTCCCCACAGTGAAGCATGGTGGTGGGAGTATCATGCTTTGGGGTTGCTTTTCTTCAGCTGGAACTGAGGCTTTAGTCAAGGTGGAGGGAATTATGAACAGTTCCAAACACCAATCACTTTTGGCCCAAAGCCATCAAGCATCTGCTAGAAAGCTGAAGATGAACAGGAATTTCACCTTTCAGTGCAACAATGACCCCAAGCATACATCTAAATCAACAAGAGAATGGCTTAATCGGAAGAAAATTAAAGTTTTGGAATGGCCCAGCCAGAGCCCAGACCTAAATCCAATAGAACATCTGTGGAGTGACCTGAAGAGGGCTGTGCACAAGAGATGCCCTTACAATCTGACAGATTTGGAGCGCTTTTGCAAGGAAGACTGGGGAAATGTTGCCAAATCAAAATGTGCCATGCTGATATAGACTCCTACCCAAGAAGAATGAATGCTGTAATTAAATCAAAAGTGCTTCAACAAGGTATTAGTTTAAGGGTGTGTACACTTATGTAACCAGCCTATTATACATTTTCAGTTTTTTATATTTTTTCCCCTAACAGATTTGTTTGTTTTTCAATTGAATGGTACAGGTTATAGATCGCATTAAAGGTGGGAAAAGTTTTGAAATGATTTATTGTGGTCTCATTTTTTTATCAGAAAAACCTGGCATTTTAACAGTGGTGTGTAAACTTTTTTATATCCACTGAATATATATATATATATATATATATATATATATATATATATATATAGGTTCATACTAGGCTATCTGCCCTAGGGCATTTATAAGCCTAGCCAGAGTGTGTTTGGCTTTCACCACCCATTTTAAATTAATTTTGCTATGCCCTTTTTCGAGGTTAGTATACTGTGCCTCTGTCTAACAGTGACACAGAAGTGATACCCGGGGTAAACCTACGATCTCCCATGCACTCATCAAGATTCCTCTTGAAGAGAGTCAATGAGGGACTCTGCCTAACCTGGACTGGGATTTTATTCCAGAGTGAAGGGAGCCTCTGGGTTATGAATCTGTCCCTCCAGCATGTCCTATTTATTTCAGTGCTGAGGTTCAAGTCTCTCGAGCGTAGCTCGATGGGATTTGGATTTTCTGAGGTGCAGCATGTCCGATAATTCGGGTTGGACATGGCTTTATCGTCAGGCACAGATCGCCTCTGAGCAGGCGGTATGCCACTGAGTAGAGCTGGAGTTTCTTTAACCGTGCAGCATATGGCATCTGTTTGAGCCCTTCGATCCTCTTGGTGAGGTACTTTTGGGGTCTTTCCAGTTGCTGCAGGTGTCTGGTAAGGTACATCCCAAAAGGGGCATTGTACTCAATTATGGGCCTGATGAGGGATGAGTAAAGAGGCACGATGACCTCTCCTGATCTAGATGTGAATCCCTTCATGATTAGGTGGGCTATATAAAATGTTTTTCTAACCACTTTGGCCACGTGGTTGTCAAATGAGAGATTGCTATCAACTTGGGTCCCCAGGTCCCTAATTACTTCTTCTGTACTTAATGGATTACCACCTATGTGGTAATTTGTGGGCACTTTGTTTTGCCAAAGGGGATGACTATACACTTTTGGCATTTAGCTTGAGGCCATGGCTCTGGCACCAGTTGTCTGTTTCTATGAGGCCCTTTTGGAGGATGCTTGTGTCGGCTGGAGAGTCGATTATGGCACCCAGTTTGCAGTCATCTGCGAACTTGGTCAGCCACAGTCCTTCCGTGTTGGCCTGTACCTCCGAGAAATATATACCGAACAAGAGAGGTCCCAGGACTGAGCCTTGTGGGATGCCACTTGTAACTGGTTTGGAGTCTGACATGGCTCCAGCAATTCTAACCATGTGGGTTCTGTCTTTGAGCCAGTTTGCAACCCATCTAGTGACATAGGGGTTTATATTTAAGCTGGTGAGCTTATCTATAATGCCTGAGTGGGGTATTGTATCGAAGGCTTTTGCGAGGTCCAGGTAGGCTGTGTGGACCACCTTCCCCTCGTCAATGGCCTTGGTGACTGCTTCAAAGAAATCAACCAGGTTTAAGAGGCAGGATCCGCCCTTAACAAAACCGAACTGGGTAGGATCCAGTGTCTGTAGGTCCCCAATATCTTTATTTATGAGGTCCATGATGATCCTTTTCATAGCTTTGCAGACCAAGCTAGTCAGGCTTATGGGGCGATAGTTTCCAGGATCCGTTGAGGCACCACCTTTGTGGAGAGGGACCACTGTTGCTGTACGCCACTCTTTGGGTACATATCCTGTAGTAAGGTACTTTGGTATACATTCTGTGAACAGAACCTTTGTTGGATTATAAAGGTATTTATATAAATATAAATGTATATATAATATAAATATAAATTTATATAAATATATATATATATATATATATATATATATATATATATATATATATATATATATATATATTATTTATATATTACTATTGTAAGCTGGTTATGTCATAACTTTCACTTTTTATAAGTTGGACACTGTATTCAAAAGCATAGAGCAGGTTTATGTGTTCTTACTACATGGATGGGTTGGGCATATAGACTCTAGTCATGCAACCAAGTGAATTTACAGGTGGATTGGCCACCACACAATGAGATCCATACTACTTATCCCCATAAAAGGGGTTGCATGCTGTGAGGCCCATTCGCTGTCATGTCAGTGAAATGATTCATTAAAATGAATAACACTGCTATCAGATGGTGTGTAGATGGATGCTAGACAAATATACTGTGGACACAGTCCATGCACAATGATAATGTTTATACCCCATGTTGTCTTGTTCAATACATATTGCCAATCTGGTGCAACATCTTATTATAAATATGAACCATTCTGCTCACAAACTACATGCAGATAAGCTTATCATTATGTATATTACACTTATTTCATGGTTCCCACTTGTAGACAAAGATAAGGTAATGCTTGGAATTCTAACCAGGTGTTATTACTGTTACACTATACCTCTCAACTTGCAGACATTAAAAATAGGTAAAAAAAAACTGTGAAAAGTATAATTCTGAGCATGTAGTAAGTATAAAACTTGAGTACCAAATAGTACATAACTCTTCTTGCTTCCAGTTGGAATGTGGAACGTTACTCAGAAACATGTTTAGAAATGAGTTGGTAACAAACATGATGAAAAATTAAAAGTGTATGAGCAAAGAGATCATGTAAAATTTGTACACGTTAATGAACTATATTGCAAACTTCTACTACACAAGGTCATTTATTTTTGCTTCTGAAAAAGGGATCTGTACCATGCATGTCACTTTTCCTAAAATTATTGGTACCTGTAGTCTGTTAGTCATCATGTAGTTTGATTCTCTGAATACTAGACATCTTCAAAAAACTTGCAATCAAAGGATTAAAAAAATTGTTTGAATGGAAGTAAATCAACCCTGAAAATAGGGATGTACCTTCAAAAATAGGTACATTGTGTATAGGGGTAAATCAGGTCTGAAAATATGAGCAATAAAACAATTCATACTGTGTGTACTGAGCAGAAGATGGCAGTAAAAATACCTTTATAATCCAACAAAGGTTCTCTTCACATAATGTATACCAAAGTGCAAACAATAAAAACTAAATTTAATAAAGCACACAGAACATGAAGATGCAGTAAAATCCAAAAAGGCATCTAAGTACAAATGGTTAAACACTTTCATCCCTGAAAATTTTGTGGGACTTTTTCAGAACCATAAAACCATGTAACACTAACAACTTTTAAATATACATACAACCCTTCAATTTAAAAAGGTCCCATGACTCACATCAATTAAAACAACTAGTGTGCTATGCAGCACTGTTGCTTGAAACCCCATCATGTAAATTTAAAGGGATAAGTCATGTTAAAAAAGCAACTAACAGTATTAACATTTCCTGTTGTACTGAATACAAAAATATCTAAAACAAGTAGTCCCACAAAAAATTCATTTGATGGAATTTTTTTATAAAAAAAAATCTTCTGCTGTGATAATTTACCTATAATTTCTGACACTTTACATATAATCGTTTTTCTTGTAGTGGAAGAATTAAAATATGGGAAATTTCATTTACAGTATTTCTGTTTATACAACAAAGTTTGTAGATTTATTGCTTTCTGCCTAAATTTTTTTCAGCTAAAAGATCATTTTCATTTATCATACATAATAGAATACATCTTTAATCTGATTAAGCAGTCAATTCTGTCTCAGATTGCTTTTACACAGTACTGTTTTATTGCTATAAACATTCCTGACAGGAACCACAATATCTATTATTTTTATAGATTTTAAATATCTTCTTTTTCTTTTGGCTGCTTCCATTAGGGATCACCACAGCGGATCATCTGTTTCCATTTCTTCCTGTCCTCTGCATCTTGCTCTGTCACACCAACCAGCTGCATGTCCTCTCTCACCACATCCATAAACCTTATCTTAGGCCTTCCTCTTTTCCTGTTACCTGATAGTTCCATTCTTTTCCCAATATAGCCAGCCTCCCTCCTCAGCACATGTCCAAATTAACACAGTCTTGCCTCTCTAGTTTTGTCTCCAAACCGTCCAACCTGAGCTGACCATCTAACATACTCATTTCTAATTCTGTCCATCCTTGTCCCACCCAATGCAAATCTTAACATCTTTAACTCTGCCACCTCCAGCTCTGACTCCTATCTTTTCATCAGTGCCATCTCCAACCCATATAACATAGCTGGTCTCACTACTATCTTGTAGACCTTCCCTTTTACTGTCACTGGTACCCATCTGTCACAAATCACTAATGACACTCTTTTCCACCCACTCCACCCTGCCTGCACTCTCTTCTTCACCTCTCTTCTACACTCACCATTACTCTGAACTGTTGGTCCCAAGTATTTAAACTCATCCACCTTCACCAACTCTACTCCCTGCATCTTCACTATTCCTCTGTATTTCCCCTCATTCATACACATATATTCTGTCTTAGTCCTACTGACCTTCATTCCTATCCTGTCTAGAGTATATCTCTACCTCTCCAGGGTCTCCTCAACCTGTTCCCTACTCTCACTACAGATCACAATGTCATCTGCAAACATTATAGTCCACGGGGACTACTGTCTGATCTCATCTGTCAACTTATCCATCACCATTGCAAATAAGAAAGGGCTCAGAGCTGATCCTTGATGTAATCCCACCTCCACCTTGAATGCATCCATCAGTCCTACCACAGACCTCACCACTGTCCCACTGCCCTCATACATATCCTGTGCCATTCTTACATACTTCTCTGCCACTGCCGACTTCCTCATGCAATACCAGAACTCCTCTCTAGGCACCCTGTCATATGCTTTCTCTAAGTCCACAAAAACAAAATACAACTCCTTCTGCCCTTCTCTATACTTCTCTATCAACACCCTCAGAGCAAACATCGCATCTCTAGTGCTCTTTCCTGGCATGAAACGGTACTGCTGCTAACTAATAATCACTTCACTTCTTAACCTATCTTCCACTACTCTTTCCCATAACTTCATGCTGTGACTGATCACTTTTATCCCTCTGTAGTTACTACAATGCTGCATATTACCCTTATTCTTAAAAATTGGTACCGGTACACTTTTTCTCCACTCCTAAGGCATCCTCTCACTTTCCAAGATTTCATTAAACAATCTGGTTAAAAACCCCACTGTCATCTCTGCTAAACATCTTCATGCTTCCACAGGTATGTAATCTAGACCAGCAGCCTTTCTATTCTTCATCCTCTTCATAGCTGTCCTTACTTTCTCCTTGCTAATCTGTTGCTCTTCTTGATTCACTATCCCCACATCATCCAACCTTCTCTGTCTCGCTGTCTCATTCTCTTCATTCATCAGCTCCTAAAAGTGCTCTTTCCATCTCCTCAACACACTCTCCTCGCTTGTGAGTACATTTCCCTCATTATCCTTTATCACCCTTACCTGCTATATATCTTTACTAGCTCAGTCCCTCTGTCTAGCCAATCGGTACAGGTCCTTTTCTCCCTTCTTAGTCCAACCTTTCATGCAACTCTTCATATGCCTTATCCTTAGCCTTCGCCACCTCTCTCTTTGCAATGCACCTCATCTCCTTATACTCCTGTCTACTTTCTTCATCTCTCTGACAATCCCACTTCTTCTTCACAAACCTCTTTCTCTGTATACTCTCCTGTACTTCCTTATTCCACCACTAGGTCTCCTTGTCCTCCTTCCTCTGTCCAGATGTCACACCAAGCACCTTTCTAGCTATCTCCCTTACCACCTCTGCTGTGGCTGCCCAGCTATCTAGTAACTCTTCACTGCTACCTAGTGTCTGTCTTAACTTTTCCCCTGAACTCCACATTACAGTTACCCTTTTTCAACTTCCACCATTTGATCCTGCCCTCACTCTCCTCCTCATCTTCTTGATTGCTAATGGCATCCTACAGACCACCATCCTATGCTGCCTAATGCTTTCTCCTGTCACCACTTTGCAGTCTCCAATCTCCTTCAGACTGGCCTTCCTACATACGATATAATCCACCTGTATGCATCTTCCTCCACTCTTGTACGTTACCCTATGCTCCTCCCTCTTCTTAAAATACTTATTCCCCACAGCCATGTCCATCTTTTACGCAACATCCACTACCATTTGACCTTCTGCATTCCTCTCCTTAACACCATGCCTACCCATCATGTCCTCATCGCCTCTGTTCCCTTCACCAACATGCCCATTGCAATCCACTCCAATCACCAGTCTCTCACCCCTGGGTACACTCTCCACTAATTCATCCAACTTGCTCCAAAATTTTTCTTTCTCATCCATCACACACACAACTTGTATTGCATATGCACTAACTGCATTCATCATCACACCATCAATTTCCAGCTTCATAAACATCACCCTATACAAAACTCTTTTCACCTCCAAAACAGTCTCGACATACTCTTCCTTCAGTATAACCCCCACCCCATTTGTCCTCCCATCCACACCATCATAGAACAATTTGAACCCACCTCCGATACACCTAGCCTTACTCCCCTTCCATCTATTATCTTGCATGCACAATATGTCAACCTTCCTTCTCGCCATCATATCAGATAGCTCTCTCCCTTTACCAGTCATACTGGCAACATTCAAAGTTCCTACCCTCACTTTCACACTCCTAATTTTCCTCCTCTCCTCCTGCCTCCAGGCATGCCTTCCCCCTCTTTTTCTCCATCTCCTTCAGCCAACAGTAGCCCAATTTCCACCAGCACCCTGTTGGCTAATAGTACTGGAGGCAGTCATTGTTAGCCCAGGCCTCGACTGATCCAGTATAGCAATCTGTATTATGGTCCGCATATTTGATCTGGCAAAAATTTTACATCGGATATCCTTCCTTATGTAACCCTCCCCATCTTTCCAAGCTTGGGGCTGGCATGAACCCATTTATATGGGGCTTGTGACTCAGAATGTCTAGCTGTGGTTTTAAATGAAGATTAATTATTTTTGTAAAACAAAGGGGAAGGCTCAACCCATGGAAAATAAATCAGCTTCTAAAGGGCTACAACCAAGAGGGTCTAGTATGCAAAACAAGTTTTAATACAATAAAATCCCTGTGTTAACCACAAGGACTACTCTGATTGCCTTGGTATGCAAAATAGGTTTAAATACCATTCAGTCTCTGTGCTACCATAGGGACCAATTTGACTGCCATTCTTCAAATCTCATCCAAAGAATCCAGTTGTTTTTCCTGTGTTACCTCCTTGAAATAAGAGCATCTGTTAATGTATTTTAATTACTGATTTGATAAAGTCTGTTAATTGATAAAAGCATTCATTCTAATAAAGGAGTGCTGACTAATAAACTGTTTAATACCTATACCAGTGTGTTGATCATTTAGTGTCTACTTAGAATCT
Source organism: Protopterus annectens (assembly GCF_019279795.1). Classification (NCBI taxonomy): domain Eukaryota; kingdom Metazoa; phylum Chordata; order Ceratodontiformes; family Protopteridae; genus Protopterus; species Protopterus annectens. Next base: position 864,513,649 of record NC_056727.1, on the reverse strand, counting down.
ACTGCAATTTTTTTCTTGTCTGGTTTTTGGACTTCATCATTTTTCTTTTATACCAGATTACTTTTATGCCACTCATGGCTTATTTTGTTTTGGTTTTCTTCCATTAACCTGGGCATGAACCCTTGATCTCTGAGGTTTGGATAAGCAGCACTGGGGCTTGCTCCACTACAGGTGACCTGTGAAACATTTGCCTGTCAGAGTGGAGTGAAATACTAGTACTGATTTAAGATGCCTCATCTAGCCAGCTGACTGTTTACAAAACTTTGTTGCAGTTGTTGCCTACAACTGTTTGAGGTACTGAGACTGTTTATTAGTCAAATGAAAGTGATTTGAATATGCATGAACTGAGTGGAATCTAGTTGGTGATGAGGCACTGACATCAGTTTGCCTTTAATATGAGACCCATTTGTGGTCACTGATGTTCATTAGTCTCTTATTTACAGCTGGTTTGTCTTGTTCTAACATTACACTGAGGCAGCATCCTTATTTCCCTGTGCCACTAAATATCATTTATGTTAGTTGATTTTGTAACTGATCCAGGATATTAATTTTTGGGTTGACTAGTGTCCAAATTCACTGTGGGTCCAAGCGAAGTGTGTCAAAAGGCTGCATTTAGGCCTGAATATGCCATTTGTTTGATGAATGATCTTGAAAGGAGATTTGTTCCTAAAAATATGTCATGAATACATACCAGATATCTTCAGCAGGGAAGAACATCAGTTTCATCATAGTGTGTGGACTCATGGAGTTATCGGAACTATGGCTTTTGTGCCACATGAAGCTTTTCCTGGCCATTTATGACAGAATTTTCCTGCCTTGTTATATTTATAGCATAATATTAGCAGTGATCGTTGATAGTTTGTACATTTATGGTCACTGTCTCTTGCATTTTATAATAATCATTAACTATCTTCTAGGTAACTGCTGCAGTGGTACGGCGGTAGCGTTGTTACCTCACAGCAAGAGGTTCTCCCATTCGATTCTCGGCTTGGCTTGGGAGTGCCTTCTGTGTGGAGTCTGCATGTCCTCCCCATGGTTGGGTAGCATTCAAAAGACATGCATGCGTAAATGGGCGTGCCTTCATTGAAGGTTGGGTGTCGAGCTGGCACCTTGGCGTTTCGTAAAAGAAATCTACTGCCAATCATTAGAGGACCAAGTTCCACTGTGGTGACCCCTTACCGGGAAAAAGCCGAAAGACAAACAAAAATAACATTAACTATCTTCTAGGTAGATGATTAAGATCAGATTGTTTATTTTTAAATATAATTCATCAATAGTCTTATTTTTGTTTATCTTTTTGATCTGAAGTTTTGTTTTCTGTTTTGTTTTGTTTTGTTTGGCCTAAATTATGAATGCCTGCTAGACTAGTAATAAGGTTTTCTTACAACAGTGGCCTTCTATTGGCCTTTTGTACCTTTGCTTATTTGTTTGTTATCCCAAATGTCTTTTTTTTTAATTTAGGAAACTTAGTAATGGAAAAGAACCATAGTATTGCAGCTAAGAAAAGTTCCCTCTTGCTTGTGTTGATAGAGTTGCTTTGTGAGGACTGGGGTCAGTGTGTGTCAGGAGAGAAGTCAATTTTTTTAGTCAAATAGTATCTCCAAGGATATCTCAAGGCAGTTTTTTTTTTTTTGCAACAGTTCTCAGTGATGTAGATCACACTTCCTCCGGGTGGCTATGACAGGGCACTGTAATGCCTAGGTAGATAACAAGAACTTCAAACTCACCACAGAGTTCATTATTTTAATAGAGAACTTCAGCTTCACTCAGGTTGTTTCCACTGTAACCCACTGATGTGGACATTCCCTGGACTTGATTTTCCATCTAGGGCTTGAAAAAATGGATGCGATGATAGACCACTCCTCATGATCTGGCCATTACCCCTTCCATTTCAGGCTTGCCCTTACCACACCTTAGCCTCTAATGACAGACCTGGTGAAGTGTAAAGATCTAAGTGTGGTATACTCTACTGCCTGATTTTTGGCCAGCTCCTACAAAGGGTTACTGAATATGATCCAAATGACTTGGTTTTGGCATACAGTCAAGCTTTTACTGGTGGTCTGTATCTGGTTGGTTTACCAAGTGTGGCAGCTCATCTGATAATCTTTTGTGAACCCTATTTTGACCACAAGCTTTAGTCAATGTGCATGCCAGGACAAAGGTTGAAGCAATGATGGTTTTGGATGTGCCTTGTTGATGACAAACTTAGTTCTGGCTAAAACACATACTGAAATTCATCAAAATGAGGACATTTGGGCATCCATGAAGATCTGTACTGCAATTAATCAATTAATTGTAATTTTTGCAGATCATTGATAGACTGTGCAATCCAGTCTCTATGATGATCCATATGTTTTTTTACTTCAATGAGTGAGAGAAAGAAGCATGACTTTTGTGGCTAAGATTGCTAAGTTAAGGAGCTTTTTTTCCTTGATAGTACCCAATGAGGATTGTGAGTTGTCTTTGATGAGTTACTTCTGTTTTGCAAAGTTTAAATATATTGATTCTGATAACCTCATGGGCATTGTTTCACCTATGAATTTAACCAATTGCCATCTGAACCCTGACCTTAGGAAGCATATCTCTTATCTCTTTGCACAAAAAATATGGACAATGCCAAAAATAATGCAGAGACAAAGGGGACAGTTTTTAAATATTGCTTTTATTAGCTTAGAAAGTTCATGGAAAAACATGCTTTGCATTTTTTTGATGGGTACAAAGTCTAAAACTCAAATGTCTATTTTTTTATTGACTTCAAATCCAGATAATGTGCCAGAAAACCACAAATGTTATGAGGAATAGACCAAAAATATGATGCAAAAATCTGGACATTCTGTGGAAATCTGGACAATTGAGAGGCATGCTAGAAAGTTAAATAAGACTTGCGTCAAACTAGTGGCATACCTAGCATATTTGATGACCAGACTAAACAACATTTTCCTGACAATGCATATATGCATATGCTCTTTGATTCACCTTCCTGATTGTATTAAATTAAATTCCTTGTATAATACAGCACTACTTGTTAGAGTGTGTTTTAAATTTCTAGTTTTGAACATTTTACCAGTAAGCAATGAAATAAAATGTATGACCCAATAATGACAAAACTGCCCATTTCAGAACATTTCAACCACAAAAGGCCACTCAAATTTCTGTCATTACAATCCACCAGTAAAAGCCAATAAGCACAATTTCTGCAGAAGTAAAATTCATTTGAATAATTCCATATTAAACAGATCTGCAACTAACGAAGAGGTTGCTGCTAGAAAAACTTTATATTTCAGTGTTTCATCTACAAGTTCAGTGCCTACTGCCCTTGAAGAATAAATTGCCTGTGTTATAGTAACAAAAAATAAAAATGGTATGCTGGTAATATTGCCATAGGGAATGGATGACAAACAAACAACAGGTTCTAGGCATCACATCCAAAGGAGGATACACACAGGACTGTAACACCCCGCTCCTTCATTAAATACAACATAGTATTAGCAGTCCACCTACATGCTGTATGACTATGCTAACTGTTCTGCTGTAATCATTTGTAAACAAAACAAATGCACATTGAAAACAGACATATCGTGAGCAGCAGTAAACGTCTCTTCGCTTGATGCTCAAAATTATTTGAAAGTGCACTGATGCTTACAATTCCTTTAAAACGCACTGAAACTCAGTTCCTTGACAATGCACCAAAACTGTTTTGGTACTAGTTTGATACTTGGTGTAAAGGATTCAGGCTGTTGTTTTCTATGACAAAGATACAGGGTTTAGCCTGAGGAAATTTATTAACCTGCATAGCTCTCGACTGTATGGAATGTCCAGATTTTTTGCCTCACATTTTTGGTCTGTTCCTCACAAAATTTGTGATTTTCTGATAAATCACTGAGGATTGAAGTTTCTACATAATGACATGCATTTGAGTTTCGTCTTCATGTTGTTCAGAAAATGCATGCTAACATAAATCATGTTATTCTAGCAATGTTCTAAGTTTATAATTGCAATATTTAAAATCTGTCCCTATTTTTGTTTTTTTCTCCCTACGTTATTTTGGGCTTTGTCCAGATTTGAGAGGTAATCAATTGTTCTGTCTATCTATCTAACTAACTAAATAACTAACTAACTAACTAACTAACTAACATGCACACACACACACACACACACACACACACACACACACACACACACACACACCCATGTGTGGTGGAATGGTGGAATGCAGAAAAGGAGTATACAACAGGTATGTGCATCCACGCAGGTACTGATGAACAGACAAGTGCATTCTTAAAGAAGAACACCCCTTAAAGGATCTGGTTCTGCTTTTAGTTTAAGCTTTTTGCATTTTAAAGGCAAATAAATCTTTTAAAAGCATGGCTTCACCCCTTTACTCTTTGCACATGAGCAGGCCACACCTTCCACCCCCATTAGTATGCCTCTGCATCAGATCAGTAGGTCCAGTTATTCTTCACATAATTCAGTCATCTTTGAGAACTGGAATGTTTCTGTCTTCACTATAGGGGGCCTTGCCTGCACCATTCCTCACAAAAAATCCCTGGATATGATTCTTTTGGGGAGTTATCACCCTGTCTTTAACCTTTCATTCAGTGGTAAGATTACAGAAAACGTAGTCTGCATACAGCTGCAGTCTTATCTGATGTAATATAATTTATCAATCTTTATCAGGATGGATTTAGTTGTAGATACAGTATGGAGAATGCACTCATTTGAGTGGTAAATGACATTCTGATGGCAAGTAATCAAAGGAAGTACTTGATCATGGTTCTCTGATCTCTTTATGGCTTTTGACACTGTGGACCATGCAACCCTGACTGAATGCCTGTAGATGCACTGCAGGTTAGTTAATATTGTATTGTATTGTATTGTATTGGACAGGATTTGTTTATGTCCAATGTATCTGGCCATACTCAGTGTATGATCTCAGGAGTACATTCCTTTGACTCCTATCATCTGGAGTGTGGTGTATCCCTGGATTGAATTTTGCTTCTCTGTTATACACAATCTACATTTTGCCACTATAGGAGGACATGGTGAGGAGGGGAATTTTCAGTATTACTCTGATATTCAACTGTACTTCTTTTTTTCTGAAAAAAGCATGCCTGAATTTTCATTGCTGGAAGACTGCATGGATTCCATCATGGACTGGATAATATGTAGTTGACTGAAACTTAACTCGTGTAAGACTCAGGCAGTTCTGATTCATACTAATGTCCATCCATCAAATCATCATCTTCTGTCTCCTTTGAATGTTTATGGTGGAAATCACTGGGAATTTCTATCTTGCATTCATGATCTGGGCATAGATCTTGATAAGATGCTGACACTTAGAGACCAGGTATCAGCTGTTGGCAAGATGTCTTACTTTGATTTGAAGAATATTGCCACAGTTAAGAATCTATACCATATTCAGATCTTGGGATTGTAGTAAATGCTCTTGTATTGTCATGGTTTGGCTACTGCAATGTGTAGTACCTAGGGTTTTTGGATGATGACTCGGCCAACCTATAAAGAATGCAGAATTTCACTGCCAGGTAGATGACTAGTACACTTAGAATGTTATATTTTGCCAGTCTTTTGGGATCTGTGCTGGTTTGCAGTTGTGGCTAGAAGTCTAAATCATTTAACCAAATAACAGTGTTTCTTTAAGATCCTTACGTTCACATTTCTTGTCTTACTTGATCTCTCTCCTGCTTATCTGAAAAATATGTTGATGTCCTGTGTGACCTTGAGACTAGAGATATTACTATGGCAAGGCTGCTGGCTATTCCTAGATCCCAGAGATATCCAGCAGGATCTGTTTTTCCTTATTTTGCCCCAGGCTGTTGGAGTTATGATCCACATTTATCTTCCTTTTTTGTTTTCATCATTTTAGCTGAGGCTTTTGTGAGCCCCGCAATGGCATATACACACTAACTTTAGACTATTGCATTTTTAAATGGATCAGATTTATTTCAAACTGTTAAAAAATATATATTGCACATTTCAATATTTCATTCCCACTTATAATCAATCAGCTCTACAATGTTTTTCATTTTTATGTGCTTATCCCCTTCTTCTCCTAACTTTGCTCTTCCTGCTCCTGAGCCAAAAGTTGAAGTCTATTTTGTGGTTGGAGATTTATGTGTCTATGCTATAGACCCAGGCTAACTTATTTGTTTTATGTGTGTATTTTAATGACAGGTGTGAGATGAAGAGCCATAATACATCAGGCATTCTGTTATATATACCTTTACAGTAATAATCTAGTACAAAGACAACATGTGTTATACATGGCCACTGCCTGAAGTTACCTGCCAGTTATATGTTTATTAACTGAAGTATAT
>NC_056727.1:864474814-864502314 GCF_019279795.1 Protopterus annectens | reverse complement strand
ACTGGCACCAGTTATCTGTCTCTGTGAGACCTTTTTGAAGGATGTTTGTGTCAGCTGGAGAGTTGATTATGGTGCCCAGTTTGCAGTCATCTGCGAACTTGGTGAGCCATAGTCCTCCCACGTTTGCCTGTACCTCGGAAAAGTATATACCGAACAAGAGTGGTCCCAGGACAGAACCCTGTGGGATGCCATTTGTGACCGGTTTCGAGTCTGACATGGCTCCAACAACTCTCACTCTGTGGGTTCTGTCTTTGAGCCAGTTTGCGACCCATCTTGTGACATAGGGGTTTGTATTTAAGCTGGATAGCTTATCTATGATGCCTGAGTGGGGTATTGTGTCAAATGCCTTTGCAAGGTCCAGATAGGCTGTGTGGACTACCTTCCCTTCATCTATGGCTTTGGTGACTGTTTCAAAGAAGTCAACCAGGTTCAAAAGGCAGGATCTGCCCTTGACAAAGCCAAACTGGGTAGGATCTAGTGTCTGTAGGTCCCCAATGTCTTCGTTTATGAGCTCCATGATGATCCTCTCCATAGCCTTGCAGACGAAGCTAGTCAGGCTTATGGGGCGATAGTTTCCAGGGTCCATAGAGGCTCCACCTTTGTGGAGTGGGACCACTGTTGCTGTATGCCATTCTGTGGGCACATATCCTGTAGTGAGGCTGAGATTGTATAGCTGTTTTATTTGAGGGATTAGTTCCTCTTGTAGTTCATGTAGGACGCAACCTGGGACACCATCTGGTCTCATGGAAGCAGTGTTTTTTGCTTTGGAGAGGGCAGCCTTCACCTGAGCATCTGAGATGTTTGGGAGGCAGCCCTCTGCCGGGATAGATACTTGCTCTTTTGGGGGTGAGGGGGTGGAGAAGTTTGCACTGAACCTGTCTGCCAGGATATTGGCGATGTCTGTGGGTTCAGTGTATTTTTTGTCATTTAGAATCAACTCAGAACAAGTCTGGGAGTTGCATCCCAGGTTTCTAACATAACTGAAAAAATCCTTATGATTATTTTTGGTGTCCTGTGCAATTTTTCTCTCGAAGCTGGCCTTGGAGGATTTTATGAGGGATCGTAATTTTTTGCAAGTACTGATCAGAGATGCCTTCCCTATTAGGGATTTTGCTCTATCATGTAGTAGCTTCCTTCTTCTGTTGTACAGTTTATTTATGGCAGGGGTCCACCAGACTGGACGCCTGCCTTTGGATGATTGGGTCTTGGTTTTGTTTGGGATAGCATGATCCATGCATTCCTGGAGATGTCCGTAGAATGCATTTATATAGGATTCTGCAGTTTGGGCCATAGTTTCCACTGGCCCTGGGGCCTTGAAGGATTCCACTTCAGTTTTGAGAAGTGAGAAGTTCGCTTTTGAGAAGATTTTCACTGTGGTTTTCTGGGCTGGGGGTAGGGTCGGGATGTGGACATCCAGTGAAATTAATTTATGGTCTGATCTTACCAATGAGGGATATACTTCTGGTGTGGAGCATAGAGTCCCCATGTTGGTAATGATCAGGTCTAGTATGTTGTCCCCTCTTGTGGGAGTGGTGACTAGTTGTTCCATAGCATTTGAGTTTATAATTTCCAGGAATCTTTGGGCTAAGGTGCTGGGGCTTGAGTAGTGCTCCCAGTCAATGTTTGGGTAGTTGAAGTTTCCCAATATAATGGTGTTCGGAGAGATCTTCATGTTCTCCAATGTTTTCAGGAAAGCCAAGTGGTATTCCTGACTTTGAGAGGGTGGTCTGTAGGATGCTATAAACTGAAAAGCAGTCTTGCCCACTGTTAGTTGCGCATGGATGGTCTCCGATACTTCGTGCAATGCCACTAACCTGGAGGTGTGGATATCCTTGATAAATATGGAAACTTCCCCTCCTTTTGTGGTTTGGTCCGGGTTTTGGGGCCGAAAAGCATGATATGAGGTATAGCCTGGTAGTGCTGGGGTGCTCTCTGGAGCCTTGAACCAGGTTTCTGTCACTGCACAGATATCGATGTTCTCCATACTGAGGAGAGCTTCGAGTGCATGCATCTTGAGGTTAAGACTTCTGGCGTTTAGCAGCATTACCCTTAGTTTCTTGTTCCTTGTGCTGTCTATGGGGTGGGTTTGACTTTTGAGCCTTGCCTAAAAAAGGCACTATGGGGGTGGCAAGAGCCTTTGCCAATATCCGAAAGCCCAGTGGTGACAGATGCAAGCCGTCCCTAGTGAAGCAACGTGGCTTGTTGAGCATGTCATCCCAGGCTGACAGACACTGGATCCCCTTTGAATGACACCAAAATTTTAGCCAATTGTTAAAATCAATAATTTTGTCTTTGTACTGTGGCATCATTCTAGGTGAGGGTAAGATGCTGCTCAATGTCAGGGTCATACCAGCCTGGGCTACATGATCAGAGAGCTCCTCTATGTCTCTTTTCATGTAGTCCAGGGAGGTACGTCTCAGGTCATTCACACCAGCATGTACAATGACTGAGTCATATTTGTATTTGCTTTGGAGTGACCTGAGTGCTTGCGTTATGTGTCGGATCCTAGCACCCGACAGGCAGCTCACCGTGACCTTCTCTTTATTCAGCCTGGTGAGCGGGACGTCAGTGTGTCTGACAATAGAGTCACCTATAACAAAAGTATCAGGTGTGTTATTAAGCCTTAAGGGTTGTGGCTGCTTGGCACACTGACTTTGTGGGTTATGTGTTGTGTGTGTTTTGTTTTGAGGTAGCGTTTGCTTAGATGTCTGCTTTGGAGGTCTCTGTTGCTTAGGTAGATTTTTATTTAGAGCCTCCGAGTATGTTTTTGTGTATTTATGTGTTTGGTTCGCTGATGTGGTGGGACTATGTGATACTGGAATTGTGTTGTGTGAGGTTACCTTCTCCTCCTGACTGGTTACACCAGTTTTGAGATGAGAGAGCTCAGCCTCCAGTTTGGCTAAATAGTTGCATCTCTCACATATATTTGAACCTGTTTGGAGGAGGAGAGGGTTGTCCGTGTACATGAGACAGTTCTAACATTGCCTCGAAATTCCCAGATTCACCAGCTGGACTGGAGAGGAAACCATTGACTGACCTTTGGACATGCTAGAGTAATAGGGAAACTGAATTTAAGATGGACCAATAGAGGACAAGGTAATCATAGAGAGTATAAGAGTAAGTAGTGCTTATGGTTTAATAGTGCTAACTTGTAAGATTACTTAATTGGACCAGTGAAGGGCCTTAGAATGAGAATATGGTGTTTAAATTGAGAGATAGAGCAGTTCTAAGGGAAAAAGTGAAGAGCAGACTCTGTGGAGCCAGGAATAGTTTAAACCCAATTAGGCGGCGCTGTCCGTTGTTGCGCTATGCACAAAAATGTGCAAAACCGCGCAAAAGAGGGTTTTAAGAGAGGAAGATGAAGGAGTTTTGGAATTGACCCAAAATGGCCAATAAAACTACAGTTTCAAGTCAGTAACCACTCCCACAGGGGCAGGCAGGCTGCTCAATGTTTTTCACAGCCACTGATCAACAGAGAGACTTTCCTTTAGCCCAAGCAAAAAATGGCCTTACAGAAACTTACAAACAGTTCAAGAACAGCAAGCCTGTAACTGAACTTTTTTAAATCTCAGAAAAGTGGGAAAAAAGCAAGATTGTTTTTGTTTTTTTGTTTTTTCAGAGATAGCAGAGGTTCACAAGTATCAACAAGTTATAACAGTGCAGTAAATGACCCCACACAAGAGTGCTAGGCCAAAGACAGATAAAATGCAAGTTTTGAGAAAAAAACGATTTTAAAAATAAGTGCAAACAGGAAATTCAGTAAACAGCTCTAGGTTGTGCTCTAAATACAGTTACTAATGCAGAAATCAAATTTAACAAGCCAGAAAATGTTCAAAATAGGCAGCTATGCAGAAAAACTTAGCAAATAAACAGAGGAAAAATACTTAAAATCTCAAAAGTGGCTCCTTTCTTCTCTCAGTGTTTTCTCCTCTTGGCGGGTGCTTCACCAACAGCCAACAAGCCTGAAAAGATGCCAAAACCATGAGGCAACCAGGTTTTAAGAGAGGAATCTGAAGGAGTTTTGGAATTGACCCAAAATGGCCAATAAAACTACAGTTTCAAGTCAGTAACAACTCCCACAGGGGCAGGCAGGCTGCTCAATTTTTTTCATTGCCACTGATCAACAGAGAGACTTTCCTTTAGCCCAAGAAAAAAATGGCCTCACAGAAACTTACAAACAGTTCAAGAACAGCAAGCCTGTAACTGAACTTTTTTAAATCTCAGAAAAGTGGGAAAAAAGCAAGATTTTTTTTGTTTTTTTTTTCTTTTTTTCAGAGATAGCAGAGGTTCACAAGTATCAACAAGTTATAACAGTGCAGTAAATGACCCCACACAAGAGTGCTAGGCCAAAGACAGATAAAATGCAAGTTTTGAGAAAAAAATGATTTTAAAAATAAGCGCAAACAGGAAATTCAGTAAACAGCTCTAGGTTGTGCTCTAAATACAGTTACTAATGCAGAAATCAAATTTAACAAGCCAGAAAATGCTCAAAATAGGTGGCTATGCAGAAAAACTTAGCAAATAAACAGAGGAAAAATACTTAAAATCTCAAAAGTGGCTCCTTTCTTCTCTCAGCATTTTCTCCTCTTGGTGGGTGCTTCACCAACAGCCAACAAGCCTGAAAAGATATTCACCCTGTTCTATACAGCAACCTTTTCTGCTTGGCCAGCCAACCTGGCAATCATTCCAAGCCTTAGCCTCAGCTTAGTTAAGTGATCTGCCCATATCAACATAGGTCACCCCTCTAGGATAGCCACACCCACCATCTTGCCATCTCTTTAAATCATCTTAGTTACTAATCAGTCTCAGGTCACTCGAGCCATACTCTGTAATTTGGTGTAAGTTCATAATTTTGATTTTTGTCATTATCTCAGAGTAGAGAAATATGAATTATATAATATTAGACTTAATATAAGAATATGTTAAGAGTATATAATATTGATGAAATTAAGAAATGTTTTTGATTCTTTATTCTTCTCTCCTGTCTTGTCTCTCTTTTGTCCTCTCTTTTCCTCCTCCATATTTCATTTAATATGTTATTATAGTAATCACTTTCAGTTTTTTCAGCACTGAATAGAATCTATTTTGTTTATTTATTTAAAAGTTTTATTTTAGAATTAAAATGTATGTAATCAGAACTCTTTTTATTTTTGTGCATTAGTATTGATGTCTATGTTTTGACTAGAACTGTTGCTTCAAATATGATGTAGTTTAATAGCAGCTCCCTAATTAGACAGAAATCAGTGGATTCCAAGATAGGTTTACTGTAGAAGTTAAACTTAGCATTATAAAACATTTTTCTAACATGTAGTATTCCTTTATAAAATCTAAATGCATATCTTTGAATTATACAATACAATTGTTTAAGATTTACTGACATGTATTCTATACATTATCATTTAATTTATATACCAAATTATATAGGAAACAACACAATGACAGTACTTAATATAATTTCAGTAAACTATCGCTAGATTAAATATGGACCAGAAAATATAGGATTGTTTCATTTCTTAAAATTAGGCAAACCTGATATTGAATTTTCATAAGAAATACACCTTGTAGAAGTGGAAATTGAAATAATTGTCAGTAGTGAATACCAAATCATTGTTATTTCATTATTCAAATTCAAGAGGTGAGAACTAATTATATTCTAGAATAAAAGTACAGTAATGTATAGATAACTTCACATGTGCAATGACAATAATGGAATATTTCCCACAGTTGTAACAAAATTCTATTGCAGGTTTTTTATGGTTTCTTACATTACTAGTACGTGCTAGATTCTGAGACTTTGAGAATAATTTGATACAAATCAAATAGATGTCAATATGGCAGTTTAATTTTAGGAGGATATCTCAGTTTTATTTTTGATAATCAGACAATAGAGCTAGCAGAAACCTAGAGTATATATTTCAGCTAAAACCCTATTAAACAAAATTAAAAGATTTATATAATTTCAGAGCTAAATATTCTTTGAATTTCATCCCATTATTCTTTTAATTTAGGCCCCAAGCACAAATAGGACTTTTTTATCTAATAAATTATCTTTTAAAACTGCATCTTTCAAAGATTTCTTTCTCCTCTTATAGATTATAACTCTGCTACTTTTAAATTAAATGCCAATTATAAAAAAAGAACCATCGCTAGGATTAATTCATACATTATTAAAATTAAAGTGTTTAAATAATGGTTTAATAAAGAATTAGAAAGCATGATAAAGTTTTAATGATAATAAAGACATCAATGTAAATATTTAATGTGATGCATTAAAACATTAAAATCACACACACACACACACACACACACACACACACACACACACACACACACACACACACACACACACACATATGTATAAGGTTTGCTATCAAAACATTGAACATGTGAACGCAAACCTATGAAAAATGCGGTTCACATGTTCGATGTTTACAACACTTCATAGCCTCAAATATCGGAACTGAGGCAACTGAAGTTGAATTCAACTTCTACAGTAAAAAATCCCATCAGCAGTAGGCAGTATGGACCAGATCCATACTGCACATTGCTGGCACTCATGCGCCCCCACACCCCCTACCATTTAAATATTCCAACTCCGAGAGTGCACTACAGTGTGGATAAGGGTAATTCTCCCGATCCGCACTGTCCCACAATTACAATATATGCAGACTGCAGGGATACCTTTAGCAGACGTGTAAAGGTCAATATATATATGGTAAAATAGTGCCACAGTGTAGATAAATAAAAAAACTGTTAATGAATTAATTAAAAACACAAAAATAAACTTTAATCTGGGTAAAGTAAATATACAAAAAGGCAAAATAATGTATATGGATAACGTGAATATATTTAAATAAAAAAACAAATCTCACACAATAAAGTATCAATATTCTTAGGGATAAAATCAACCTTTCTTCTTATTCTTTCACTCACTATAGTCTATGCAGTTTGGTTAACAGATCCAAATTTTAATACCCAGGTTAAATGGGATTGAACCTATTCAGAATTCATAAAACAGGAAACTAGTAGTTTATAAAGAATATAGTCTTAATGTTTTCAAAAATTATTGTGAAGTGACAAATGAAGGATGATAACTCGCCATTAGATGAGAACTGTTTGGAAACTTTTATAAAAAAGAATTCCAATATGTAACTCTACAGACAAAGCTCTACTGAAACCTAGAAATAGAACAGAACTAACTTGAATAAAAAATAAAATAAAAATTAGAAATAAAGCTATTAGGAAAGAAGGAATATTTCAAGAAATATTGAATTGTTTCAGTCAAATGTTATACAAACTATAAATGCAATGTCTACTAATGTTCATTTAAACATTTCAGTTCATTCATCCTAGAATTATGTTTTAACAACACCCATATAGACTAATACCTTACATTTACCTCTTCATACAGACCTGTAATATTGTTAAATATGGACTGTAACCTATTCATGTCCAAATACACAGCTATAATCAAATGATTTATGCTTATAGGTAAAACTAGTTTGTATGAACAAGAAACACTTAAGTGCTCTGTTGATCATTTAAATTCTACACTGAAATATTTGGGGAATGTTTTAATGTCATATTTAATTATGGCTAAGCTACTATATTGTTGAACTTAACTAAAACTGAAATCAACAAATCAACTTAACTGGGAATTATAACAGCAAACAATCTCAGTAGTATCATTCAGAATAATTACAATCATATCACTGAAAATATTAAAACTATTTATCAATGAAATTGATTATATTTTACATTTGAAGATAAAGTACTAATAAAAGAATTATTATATTAACAAAGATATATGTATAATTCAAACCACTAATCTGTCTATAGTAACAAGATAAATTAAACATTTATTTACTCTAATATGGAAAGATTTCCATTGTAATTGACACAACAGTAAAAAAAATAGCAAAATATGAGAATAGCAAGCAACAAAATGTTGTTTATCATTAACTATCTTCAATATGATATCCATACTCTCACAAACTCTAAATATATAAATAATATTTTGAAATGTTTCAAAACACTTATTTATAAACACCCCACTCTTAAATGCTGGTCTTTCTCCTTGCTTCCTTTCTGCCCATTAGCAGTAGTTATTGAAGGTTTTTTGGTCTAAGTATTCTTCCAACCTTATAACATACTATAGATTCCTTAATGACATCACAATTTTATGGAAAGGTAGTATAGAACTTATTGAAGAGTTTACCGATTATTTGAATACTTCTACAGCATTCCTGAAATTTACTTATAAAAAGAACAAGCAGTTTATAAATATTTGGATATATGCGTTTATAAGGATCAGGGAAATTCTTGTTTTGGTTCTAAAATATACAGGAAGAAAACATACTCAAATTCTTTTCTTCATTAAAATAGTTGTCGTCCTGTATGTCAAAATAGAATGATTATTAAAGGACAACTGGTTAGATTATCAAGGATTATTAGTGATGACATGAATTGTACCAAAGAAATAGATATATTATTTAATATGTTCACTAAAAGAAGTTACCCATTAAATTTGCTAAATAGGATTAAAAAAAGTTCTGCAAAATAGTATAAGTAGATTTTGACCAATTCTAAATAGTGCAAGTGTAGGCTTAAATACTAGTAGCCCAAAACATTGACATGAACACAGTTGGTGATAGAACGCAAGCTGTGGTTATTCCTTACAATCACAACACACAAAGCCTGGTTATGATTTTAAATAATACATAGAAGACTGTTTTTACTTCTGAGATCAAAACTGCTCTCAGAGGATTACCACAAACAGTATATGCCAGGGAACAAAATATTAAGGAGTTACTGGAATCCACAAACCAAAGAGGGACAAGTATTTCCTAAATGGCAAAATGTGGATCATGTAAGTTTTTCAGATGTATTAATGATGGTCCCTATGTAATAGTAACCCACTGCAATAGGGTGATTTCTTGTTTTTGTAGGGTGGACTGTAATACTAAGCAGTTGGTTTACATGTATGTCATGTTCCACATATTATATAGGAAAAAAAACATCAGGAGGTTAAAAGATTGTATAGGAGAACACACATGGGACATTAAAAATGTATTTATGTTATTTATTTTTATTTTACTTTTATTAACCAGGAAAAATCCATCTGGACTGGGTCCATTTTCAGTGGATGCCTGGGGAGAAAAGCTCCAAAAACATATTGCAATAAACAAAAAGTACAAGAACAAAATTCCAAGTACATGCTGGCAGTAACATTTTCATGACAGAGTCACTTTTCAGAACAGAGTACAGTTAAGATGATTAATAATTAATTGCTTTGAAAGATCTCATCCAAGAATTTACATGATGGCCATGTCATAGTTAGGTAAAAATGGTTAATGGACTAAGCAACTGCAAAGTAGGTAAGGTGTAAGACTGTCTAAGCCTATGTTGGGAATAGGTTTGGTATAGTTAGAGAAGTGCAGTTACAGAGAAAGCGAGTTAAGTTATACATGGGCAGATCCAAGTTTCCAGTAGGTGTAATTTAAGTAGTGTTTTCAATTGAGTAACATTTGTGGTAGAGGTAACAGGAGTGGGGAGGTTGTTCCAGGCCCGAGCTATGATATGGGAGTAGAGAGATTTTCCTGCAGTGTTATAAGCCCTTGTGGTACAGAGAAGAGATTTGTTGGTAGAGTGGAGAGGGCAAGTAGTAGAGTTGTGGGTGAGCAGCTGTTGCAGGGCAGGTGCTTTTTTCAGGGCTGTTGAGGATGTTAAATGCCATAGTTAGCTGTTTGTAGGTGAGTAATTGGGGTATTTCAAGCCATTTAAGGTGTATTAGTACTTGGTGGTGAAGGGTTCTGAATGTGGAGTTATTGGCAAATTTTGCAATTTTATTGTAGCATGACTCAATTTTGTCTAGATCGTTTTTTTCTAATATAAGTTAGTATTGGAGCTGCGTATGTGAGTGTAGACAGAAGGTGCATTTGGGCTAAGGTAATTCTTGTTTTATCAGTGAGGAAGTTCTTGTGCTGATAGAGAGCACCCATTGTTTTGTGAACCTTTTGGATCGTTTGGGCTATATGAACATCAAAGTAGAGATTTTTATCTATTTCAACACCTAGGAGTTTAGTATGGGTGGAAGGATTGATTACAGTGCCATTTTTGGATGAGACAGAGAAGGTTAGTGTAGTGGATTTTGTTTTGTTTGGCATGAATAAAAGTAATTTAGTCTTGTTGGGGTTGAGGATAAGTTGGATACCAGTGATCCAGTTTTCAACAGTGGAGAAAGATTCTTGGGCCAGCTGCTGTAGGGTAGAGAGTGATGGGGCTGCACATATGAGTGTCAAGTCATCAGCGTACTATACAAGGGTGGCATGTTGTGTAGCAGTGTGCAGGTTATTTGTGAATATAGAGAAGAGAAGAGGACCCAGTATTGAGCCTTGTGGTACTCCTATGGAATTGGGAATTAGTGGAGATAGCACCTCTTGCCATTGGACAGACTGCTGTCTATCACAGAGGTAACTGTTAAACCAAGATATGGTAAGGGAAGCAAAGGATAGGGATGAGAGGGAGTCTATAAGTTTTGGGTGTGATACCATGTCAAATGCCTCGGATAGGTCAAGGAAAGTAGCAGATACAAAGTTGTTATTGTTCCTATGTTGATTGATTTGATTTGTGAAAGAGAGAAGTGCAGTAGTTGTACTGTGATGTGGACGAAAGCTGTGTTGGGTGGGGGAGAGAAGATTATATGTGTTTAGATATTTCATTACTTGAAATACATATGTTCTACTGATTGTCCCAATTTTAAGAGATTTCTTTTCTTTGTCATTGGTAAAATAGTGGACAGAGGTATGGGAGGTGACCTTGAGACACAGTTAGAATATAAGGAGGTTATTTTTCAGTTTAAACTGAATGCTTAGAATAAACTGTGGTTAAACAAAATGATGTCATTATTTCTGGTATTACAATTAAGATCAAGCCAAATTTGAAACAAGACATTATGTTTTATATAGTCATTGCATTTTATGTGGTTAGTTTTTAATGATGATTTAAGAGCTTGTATTTTAATGGGGGTGTGTTACTTTATTTAATGTTTATTGGTGGATAGAATGATGTCACTAGTAAGGAGGGATATTTAAATGCATTTCTGAAGTAATGTGTTAATTCTGATGAAGATAGGCATTGTCCTGGTGAAAGTTTTAAGTTTTTAACAATAAAGAATTTTTCAGCTCTCTCATTGATTGTGGCACTGTTTGTTTGCCTCATACTGTGGTTTATATAAAAAAATAAAACCACTGGGAAAGAAGGAATATTTCAAGAAATATCTAATTGTGTCCATCAAATATTATACAAATTATAAATGCAATGTCTACTAATGTTCAGTTAAATATTTCAGTTCATTCTTCCTAGAATAATGCTTTAACAACACCCATATAGACAAATACCTTATATTTTCCTCTTTCTATAGACCTATAATATTGTTAAATATGGACTATAACCTATTCATGTCCATATACAGACCTATAATCAAATTATTTATGCTTATAGGTAAAACTAGTTTGTATGAACAGGAAACACTTAAGTGCTTTAAATTCAGCAGTGAAATATTTGGGGAGATGTTTTAATATCAAATGTAATTATGGCTAAGCTAGTTTATTACTGAACAATTTAACTAAAACTGAAATCAAGGAATCAACTTACATATCTGGAAATTATAACAGCACACTGTCTCAATAGTATAATTCACACTAATTATGATTATATCACTGAAAATATTAAAACTACTTATCAATGAAATTGATTATATTTTACCTTTGAAGATAAAGTACTAATAAAAGAATAATTAGATTACCAAAGATATTATACCTATACTTCAAACCACTAATCTATCATTTGTAATAAAATGAATTAAATATTTATTTTCTCTAATGCAGAAAGACTTGCACTTGAATTTACACAAAATATAGCAAAGCATGAGAATAGCAACAAAATGTTGTTACTTATCATTAAATCTCTTCAATATGATATCCATGCTCTCACAAACTCTAAATACATAAGTAATATTTTAAATATTTCAAAACACTTACTTATAAACACCCTACTCCTAAATGCTGGCTTTTCTCTTTGCCTCCTTTCTGCCCATTAGCAGTATTTATTGAAGTGTCTAATCAGAAAAAATCATCATGGTGAGAGAAAAGTTTACTTTTGTGGTATAACTGTTGAGATACAATGAAAGTTGCATCTTTTCCTGAAATTTTGATGGGTGGCTACCTGTTTGGAGTATAATAAAATTTATTGTTACAGCATTATACTGTATTTCCATCGATTATATGAAACAGTGCATTAAATTCTTTAAATGCTTATCACTAATTTTATCCAAAAACAAGAACATCTATGTCTGTGTCTGTTTTTTTTAGGAATCATGCAAAGCTTATAAGGAACCTATTTTCGAATCATATGAAAATGTTAAATACATTATAATTTTTGACTTTGTTGGAAATGTCAAAATTAATATGTTTAATATCTCAGACTGCTTTGTTGGACTTTTGGGATTATTTGCATAGATATGTAAACCCCAAGACTTACATGCTCTGGAAGAATTGTAAAAAAAAAAAAAAAAAACTTGTTAAAAACATAACATAAATGCTGGTACATAAGATGGTATAAAGCTCTGTTGGAAGAATATCTTTCAAGATTATACCTTAAGGTATGATTTCTGGGAAGATATCCATGAGTTTGCAACAGCAGTATGGTTAGATTAATTTATATCGGTAGATTTTTTTTTTATATTAGATAATGTTCTAATTCCATTGTGTGCAACTAATTTTCAATATCCACTTTCAGCTATGTTTTACCATTAACTGTAAAGGTAATTACAAAGAAATAGAAAAAAAATACCTCCCTCTCAATTTCTGAATTAGTTTATTTAACTACATTAGTACATGGCAGAGAGATTAACAGTATTATACAAATACAAGTGTACACTTTGTAGTACGTTTTATGAATTTCTCTGATGATTTTTAATGATTAACTGAGCTGCAGAACTGCAGCCCTTTGGGGATACCTCACCTCACAGGTGTGAGTACAATGTGGCAGCATGAGCTTCCTAGACCTGCACTCCATGAATGAAACACTTAATCTCCCATTGGGTGTCATCCAAGTGTCATGTCTAAGTTGCTTCCCTCACATGATGATGGGTGAACTATCAGTGGTTACATATTCCTTTTCTCCCCTGACAACTCCTACAGTCACCCAACTGCAAATCTAACTTGAGTCACCTGTAAAGACTTAAGAATTCTTTGCTGATTTGAATAACTTGAAAAAATGTGAGTTGTAATTTCTATATACAGTTTAATTAGATTGGCTAGTTATTAGCTTCTTTCTGTTTTGATGAAACATTTTTCTTATTTTATCTCAGTAATATAAATTAAGTTTCAAAGTTTAATGTTAGTATATATACATTTGCTAAACATGTTATGACTTAATATGTTTACATCAACTTTAACCAGATAATGAATGAATGAATGAATGAATGAATGAATGAATAAATAAATAAATAAATAATTTGCTAAGTACAGCTTATCAGATGTGAAGGAGCTTAATAACCATTGCCACTAGGCTCCATTGCCAGTCATATGGATTTGGCCCAGAATCTATTTCCTCACCAATGACATTTTTTCAGGTGTTGAAAGACACCTGTCTAGACAAATGCCAGTAGGTGCACCCTAGTTCAGGTTTATGTGAGCACTGTGGCACTGTCCCTTTATGCAGTATATTTGACTAGGTCTGGTCTGCAGACTATTACAAGGACCTACATCAATGTTTTCATTCAAAGAACATGAATACATTTATCCATTTTCTCAAACTGCTTTGCAGTATTTTGTAGCATGGCATTTCTGGAAATGCTTGTTCATTATGAGTGTGTGTGTGTGTGTGTGTGTGTGTGTGTGTGTGTGTGCGTGTGTGTGTGCGTGTGTGTGTGTGTGTGTGTGTGTGTGTGTGTGTGTGTGTGTGTGTGTGTGTGTGTGTGTGTGTGTGTGTGTGTGTGTAACCCTTGACATAGTCATTATTATGGAGATAATGCAAATAGCTCATACAAACCCAATTATTAAGACAAAGACACCTTCCTATAAGTAACAGTCTCAAAACATTCTTTCCAAGCTATATGACCTAGCTATCAAACTAAGGCTCTCCTGGGATATACAGATAAACCCAAAACAAGCTAAAAAGCACTAACCATGCCACTTTTCAGAATATACCAATCTACCGTATAGCTCAAACAAACACAAGCCATAAATACATGAAAATATGTCAACTCATTCCTTACAGCTTAAACAGTAAATGGACCTTCAACTGAGATTAATGGGTTACTTATAGACGGACAAAAAATAAATAAAACGCAAATAAAATAAGTGAACTGAAACATGACCAGAGTTACTGTATAAAATATTTAATAATATGGTAAACACTTTCACGGGTTCAACAACCCACTTCTTCAGACCAAAATGAGCTCATTTTAAATGATTGTATTTAATTAAAGTTGTTGCAGTTGTTTCTTTCGGTCTGATGAAGTGGGTAGTTAAAACCATGAAAGTGCTCACCATGATAAATATTTTATGCAGCAACTCTGGCCATGTTTTGGTTCACTTATTTTATTTGCAATAAATTGACCTTATTTAAATGCTGGATCAATGTGGAAAAGCCTCATTCTCCCTCAGAAAACTGGACTAAAGATAAATTTGCCCCTCCACGTATATTACAGATAACTACAACCTATTATTTGATAACTGAATATGAAATAAGAATGGTAGGAGAGCTATGCTTCTTGATTGAAACTAAAACATCTGCCTGACTTGATGACAAAACTCTAATTGGATTGTTATTGTACAGTAGGTCCTGAAGGCACTAAGATGAACAAGAAATAGTAGAACAACAAACCAGACTAAACTTAATCTCTTGTAACCACTCTATAGTAGATCTGATCATAACTAACATAAAGCATAAACATGTTGATACTGATATACAGCCAAACTCCATACGTGGTCACTGCCATGTCAATTCATCCTGGTCTTTCAAAACAATAAAAGGCACACCAGAAATAATGACTGGACGACCATTTCCTCAGAATAAAATCCATTATTAGATATAATCATCTGCTAAATATAGACTGGTGTCACTTACACTCAACAAGACCTGGCATCTGCTCTATCACTTTTCACTAATATCCTTACCCATATCCAAGATGCCATTTTATCTACCACCAGAAAAAGGCTCAAAGCTAAAGGTTACCTGTGGCTTGACAATAACATCAAACAAATAATAAGGAAGGGAAATTCACTTCATCTAGAAAAATTTTAAACAGGGATCCCACAAACAACAATCTACATGTAGAATATTTAGATATGAGAACATCAGCTAGAGTAACCACAAAATCAGCAAAAGCACAATATCTAAGACAGAGGCAAGCAACTTTCTATAAAAATCTGAAATTTTCTTGAAAGAAAAAACATTTACAGGACAAATTACAAACTCCTCACCTGATCCATCAACCCAGCCACAAAATAACTCCACTAAATTCCCAAATGATTACAAGAACTATCTTGCCTTCGCTATAAATATAAGCTTTTTTCCTTTGTCCCAATAGCATTTAGCCTAGCAGTTCTCATGATCTTAATCATCTCTATCACCTGGCACACTAAACAACTAATTTCCCCTTCTCTGCAGTTGCAGTTAAGGAAACTAAGTCACTTCAATCAAAACCAACATGCTTAGCAGATAAATTTTCCAAACTTCACCTCACCTTTTTGAAACGCTCTACCAAACATATTGCCAAACACTTTTACTATGTTTTCCTTACCACCAGTAATGACCCACTTTCATTCAAACACAGTGCAATACCACCTCTTGCAAAAGTACAGTCACCCTTTCATCTCAAAAACTAGCATATCGTATCCAATTTGTGTCCCCTATCAAAAAATATTCATAATAAATCTGTACAAACAACTTTTTAATCATATTAACAACTATAGACTTATCTGTAATCAGCAACATGGATTCAGGAACTCATTTAGTACAGCTACTGATAGTACATGTTGTAAAATAAATTAGGGACTTATTACAGCTGGAGATTTTGTAGAACAAACTAGATGAAATGAAACTGTCAAATACACCCTCCTGTTATAGGTTCATAGGTTAGTACTAGGCTAACTGCCCTTTTCAGCCATTTTAATGTATATATTACTTCATATGTTGCTAACATTTTTTTTTATTTGCTTTTTCAATTATAGCTTAGCTATATTTTCTATATGCTCCTTTAAACTTATGTAAATGTACCTGGGTCATGGTTAAAAAGGGTCATTTGACCAGTCCACCTACCTAGCCGACAAACTGTAATAAAATAAAAATAAAAATAAACGAGCACAGACCATTTTGCTGCATGCACAATAATAGAAAATTTTCTTTTGCCAACTTTGTGAACATGTCACACTGAATGTAAAACATGAATATCTCTGTAAAGTGGTATGTTTAATATCTTAAAGTTGTTTATGTCTCCTCCTTAAGTTTTTATAAGACTATGTGATATAAAACTAGAATTGTAGTCTTGTGGTGTTTTGTTGTGTTGTCTATGTTATGGATGTTGTTGTCCAATTCAAAATCTGCCATTATTTTGAAGTCTTGTGTATATCATAGTGTGATGTCACTTTTCAGTATACAGGAAAAAGACCGATACACTTATCAACCCTTGCTGTGATGTGCACACATGTTCTTTCAGTACTACATATTTCTGAAGTAAGGAAGAGCACTACAAGACAATGTGCACTTCATTTGTTTCTTGTTATTTGATAGGATACTTACAGCTCTAAAAATGTCAATGGCAGCTGGGCAGGGAATGGTATTATGATACAAATAGATTTGTGATATTGCTAAATCCATCTAAAAATATGTATATGTAGCTTTCAACATTTTATATTAAAGACTTTAACTTATTTAGGTGGCATTCAGAATTTTTGTTGTTATGGAACAACACCACTTCTGCTGAAGAATATAAATAAAAAAAGTGTCAAGAAACTGCAGTGGAACATTTAAACAACAAAGTCATTTAAGCTTCTTATCTGTTTAAATCAACATTTCAGATGAACAAGTAATACTAGGAAATCCCAGCCACAGAGAACAAAACTGCCTTGTTGATGTCAATGGGGATATTTTTGCATCATGTCATATATATATATATATATATATATATATATATATATATATATATATATGGGTCTACTTCGTAAGATCGACAGACCATTTGCTCGACATTCATTTGGTCGACAGACCATTTGCTCAACAACCAGTATTCAAGGCACTTAACAGGGATTTTCCCCCCCTCACCAATGTTGTGTGACACTGGAGTTGATATATATAGTTAGGGGGGAAGTGGGTGTAGCCCTCCACCTATTTCCATTTAAAACATGAAAATACAACAAAAACTACACATTTTAAATGAAAATAGGTGGGGGGCTTCGCCCCCCCCACACCCGCCCAAACTATATATAGCAACTCCAGGGTCACACAACATTGGGGAGGGAGACAATTCCCAGGTTTTTGCCTTGAATACTGGTTGTCGATCATATGGTCTGTCGACGAAATGAATGTCGATCAAATGGTCTGTCGCTCTTATGAAGTAGACCCATATGCAAATCTATACATATTTAATTATATTTTTAATTAATTCATTCATTTATTATAATTTATTCATTTATTTATTAAAAAGTTATCTGACTGTTAGTTTTAATCAAGGATTTAAATAATCAATCTCTAACACATAGCCTGAATGTTAAAGCTAGGAATTAAATAAATTATTTGAAAACTTACCTCATAATGGAACATTTCCTAAAGCTTGTTATCCTTTGTTATATTTATTTGAATATGTAAATAATGTCAGGATTATATCTCAGAAAAGCACCAGATTAGATGCACAGTAGCAAACCCAGCCCAAGTTCCATCTTTATCATGAATATTGACAATAAAACATATCCACAGATTTGACGTGCTACTGTATATACAAGCACATGCTGGCACAGTCAAGTAATCATTTATTTATTTATTTATTTATTTATTTATGTTTCAGCAACAGAATGAAATATTAAAATGACACATTTATATAACAATTTTCAGACATACGCCATATAAAAATACAATTGCTATGAAAGTTACAAAAAATACAGAGACTGGAAAAAAGATTTCCTATATGTTGTTAATAATGGGAAAATAATGGCAGAAAATAATAGTACACACTTTATTTATTTAACATTTGTTTACCAGGAAAGTCCAACTTGAAATGAAGCCAATTTTCAGTGGAGGCCTGGGGAGAAACATTCCAGACGTATGTCTTTGTAATGTGTGAGAAAACCCACACAATTGCAGGGAGGAAATACAGACTCCACACAGAAGGCACTCCAGCCGAGAATCGAACCAGAGAATCTCTTGCTGTGAGATGACAATGCTACCGCTGCACCATTGCGCCGTCCATCATCAAAATGAGGAGAAGTATTCACAATCATGGCTTCTTAATATAATTAATACACTTCATCTTAAAAAATTATTAAAAATCATGCTGTCTCACTCTTTACCAGTTGTTTGAAACATATTAGAATAATGTACAGGTTGCATATCACTGCACTTTGAATACCCTGCCCCAGAGCAGTTCTCTGAAAATTATATAAAATAATGCAGCTGAATTCTATACTATAAACCTTAGCATTCACATTTAAAATACTGCTAAAACATTCTTTTATAAGATCTCTACATACCTTTCAACACCATTTGTCATGACACAAGATCAAAGGTAGAAATAATGAGGGACAAATATTAATTTAAGTCATTTAGAAAGTTAGTAGAATGACAGGTTTTATATCAATGTGTTTTTCTATAGAATAATAAATATTAAACTGTAATTATTCCCTGACAGAATGTGAGTTAATAAAACCATTCCCTGATCTGTGCAAAATCCCAGTTTGGTGCTTCTTTGAGATATAGCGCATCTCAGCTTAGTCAAAATAGGTTATGAATTAAAAAAAATGGACTGTATACTAAAGACATTGTGGGAAAAAAAATTGCTTGTGCAATTTTCCAGTAACCCTGCTAATTGTAAAAGTTTCCGTCTCAATGCTCAAAAGTGTAGGGTTCATTCTTGGCCTGGTTACTTTGTCGAATCTATATCTCCAGTCCATGCGTGCATGAGTTCTCTTTAGAAACTCACTTCATTTTTATTAACTTTTAAGGTAAAAGTACCTCTGACCATGTGGAGACCAGCTATGGTTTTATTGCAGTTTTCTATCTATCCCTGTTAGTATACAAAATTCAACAAACAGCAACAGGAGAAACAGTATAAAATACACTCAAGAGGTAGCAGCTGGAAACACAATCCAATTTAATGGTGCTTCTGGTACCTCGGCAAACAGCCTTTAAGGAATAACATAAGCCACCAGCCATTCCCATTTTATAACAAAGCTGCTCCAATAAAACACTCTGTCTAATCATTCAATTAACATACTTAAATAAGCATACCCCCATACAAAACTTATTTACTCAAAGCACGCATAAGTTGCCTATACCATCTTTTGTGTTTCTTAATACATTTAACAATACTTATGTTTTTACACTGTTTGCAACTACATGCTCATGCGCACTAGACCATGTTGGAAATATATCTTATCCTGAATTGTTATATTTTTTTATTATGATCTCTCAAAGTGAATTGGTGTTTTTTAATAGGAATTGAACTTGTTTGTATACTCAAACCATATTTATTAATGAATTTTATATGAAGGTTGAAGTATGTTGATAGTACTCCCTAATTATTGAATGAGTAATTTATCCTATAAAGTGAGATAATGGAATTGAGGCTAACCAATAGGATGATAAGCCTGTACATTTAAATCTGAATTTTATATGTGTTAATAAAAGTCTGAAGAAGCCTACGGGTGAAAGCGCTAACTGTTTTCTGCAATAAATTTTGTGTATTTTTGTATGGAGTACGACTGCATTGTTTTGTCCTGAATTACAACTAGTTTGAAGAGTTATACATCTGCCATCTGGTTCCTGAACGTACTTTTATGCTACGATTTCTTATTCTTATTTTATCGTTTTTGGGAACCAAGCTCTGTTGGCTCTGTGCTTTTTGCCTGATTGGTTATATGTATTACTATTTTTTATTGCATGAGCCTAAGGGGATGGCTGAGAGTACACATCAGAACATTGAATTACCATACGTGCCTAGCATCCTGGATGTAGCCAATCGGAGGACCGAAAGGTTTCAAGTTTGCGTGACTGGCAAAGAGAATTTGCTATTGGAGTATGAACCAACGCTGGAACACGGCGTGAGCTTCGAGAACGATGAAAATCTAATGAACCTAACGGAGGAACTAAACAAACTGGAATCGGAGTTTTTGCAACTCAAAAAGCTCCAATTACAGCGTCAACACTTTGAGGCCTGTATAGCCAAGAAGATAGTTCCGCGTGGGCTAAAAATTTTAAAAATGCCTACGACAGGTAACAAATTTCCAGAATTACTCTAAGTGGCAAAAACTTAATTTAGAGCTCAGTTTTAGTTACATGAGACTTCTAATTGACTACTTCATGCCAGAGGAGGAATCGCTGAGACGTCAAGTTAATGAAATGTTTAACAATATCAAACGGAAATATTCTATTGACGCTATTGACAGTAAACTTGAAAGAGTACTGGATAATGTATTGCTTTTCGAAAAACATTTATTAGAACAAAAGAAAAGTAAAATATTACGTGATTTAAGGGACTTTAATAACTGTAATGTTTTCACTTGGCCTAGACAACAAGATGAAACAGGGGTAGCAATGTATTTTCCACGCAATTCTGTAGTTAATGTTAGCAATGTAACTTGTCAGGCTAACTATAACAATGGTACTGTTCAACAAAATAATAATGTGGTACCTGGGGAGTCTCAAAGCAATGTTGTGTTACATGAAACTAATCCTACTACTTCTAGTGTAAATGTTTCTTCATTGAATGTGGAACATAGTACTAGCCTAGGTGAAAGTACGACTGCATTTGGTCAGGATACTATGGAAGTTGTTAGAAGAAAGACAGTGACACCTTCAGTAATGCAAGGAAATAGCACTAATACTAAAACTGATACTCCTTTCCCTATAGCTCAGTTCCAGTATGTAGGGAGACAACGCTCTGCCAGCAGGGGCAGGCACAAAAGGAAAGGCTCAGGGGGGGGACAACAGGGGCCTACATTGAAAAAGATGTGGGAGAGAGCAACGACTCGTTGATAGTTAATCTTTCACAGAAAACACTTACTATGTATGAATTACAAGTATTAGAAAAAGGGCTGAGTTTTATTCCAACTAGTAGAGGTAACTTAGTTGACTCTATTATTGATACTAAGTTATCTGTTAGAAATTTACAACTTAAACTAGAGTTTGGTGAAAGTGAAGCTATTAGTAGACAAGCAAGGTTTCGACCCAATAGTATGTACATTCCACAACTGCATCCTTTAATTGAGACTTTCTCTAAATTAGTAGAGAATGATATTTACAAATATTTTGAGGGAACTTCTAGAGATAAAAATAAATATAGGAATAACCTGAATTTTAAACAAAGACAAGCCCTTAATGATCTTAAGTTTGATAATACCCTGGCGATTAGACCAGCAGATAAGGGCGGACCTATTGTTCTTATGGACCTGGCTGATTATAATAATGCGATGCATGAGATGTTAAGTGATGTGTCCTTCTATTGTAAAGCTGATATGAGCATAGTGGCTGAGAAAGTGTTTCAGTTATATGATATGTTAGATGATTTAATACTTAATAAATTAATAGGAGAAGAACTGTACACATACTTTAAGGTTGTCAACCCCACTATACCCATCATACAAGGGCTTCCAAAGATTCATAAGTCCTTATCTAAACCACCTATGTGCCCAATTGTGGCTGGACAAGGCTGGGTCACTGAGCCCTTGTCTATTTACCTGGAACATCATTTTCATCCCATAGTGGAAGCTAATCCCTTCATTTTGAAGGACAGTAAGCAATTCTTACTGGACTTATATGACTACACTAAACAATTGGATGTAACACAACATTTTTATCTAGTGACTTTAGATGTAGTCAGTCTTTTCACCATAATACCCAATGATCTAGGTGTACAATGTATACAACAGTGTTTACGCTCTAGCTCTAATTATAGTCCAGAGAAAATAGATATGTTGGCATTACTTCTTGAAACGGTCCTCAGTAGTAATGTTTTTATGTTTGGGGATGAATTATTCCTACAAAGAGATGGCGTGGCTATGGGCACTTCGTGTGCCAATAGCTACGCCAATCTCGTTATGGCCAGATGGGAAGATGACCATCTTTTCCATTTAGAAGGATTTAAAGAGTCTGTAGGTCTATATAGGAGGTTTGTAGATGACCTCTTTATGATTTGGTTGGATGACCTGGATAGTCTCTTGAATTTTGTTGATTGTATGAATGTTTCTACTAGTTATCTGAGGTTTACTTTACAATACTCAATGGATCAGTTGTCTTTCTTAGATGTACACATTTGTAAGTTGAGTAATGGCCTATTGAACACCTCAATACATCGTAAATCATGTCATAGAAACACCTTCTTGCATAGGAAAAGTATACATCCGAAGTATGTATTTGAAAATGTAATGAAAGGTCAGATTATGAGGGCCTCTAGGCTAAATCCATCGGATGAAGGTTACTTTGCAGAGTTGGAATACTTGAGACATAGTTTTCAACAAAGAGGGTATGGTCTTAATAATTTTGAAGGGATGATAACTAAGGTGAATGAGTTAAGAATTGATAGAGCTAAACCTTACTTTTCTGCACCCCCTCCGATGAATGATCCACCATGTAGCCTGAATAGACAAGAAATTATAATACCTATGTATTTCACTAAGGATGCTGAGTATATCAAAGAATTTATGCTGAAGCATTGGGAAATATTACTATTGGATGATAAGATTGGCAGAATAGTAGGTCCATCACCTAAAGTAGTGTTTAAAAATAAATCGAATCTTAAGAGAATCCTATGTAAACCTAATAAGGTGTATTCCTTGGATAGAGTTATGGCTGAGAATTATAATACGATACCATGTGGTGGTTGCAATCAATGTAAGTTTATTGATACAAGCTTGAGCTTTATTCATCCAGTGACCAAGCATGAATTCATATTATCAACAGGGACGTGCTGTTCTAGTACTAATGTGGTATATTTAGCTAGGTGCACGGCTTGCGAATCATTCTACATTGGCAAGACCAATAGAGCACTGAAAGAGCGTATTAGGGAACACATATACCGTATGAGGGTAGGCTCACCAAATAATGCTCTATCTAAACATTGTCAAGTAGTAGGCCCGGCACATACTTTTAAATTTTGTGTGCTTCAAACTGTTTTTTCTAGCAGGAGGGGTGGTGACTTAATTAATTACACCTTAGAGACTGAACTCAAATGGATTATTAGATGCAGAGCTGATGTACCCCCAGGCCTCAATGACAAAATACAGGTGAAACCGATTCTGAAGAAGAAGAGGATCCATAGACCTAGGAATTAAATAAGGCCTTCCCGTATTTATAGTTAGTTTTGGTAGTTTGATATGGTGGAGATGTGTTCATTGGGCATATTTAAAATGAACTAATATGGACACATCTTATATCGACTATGCCTCAGTTAGTTGATATTAATAGATGGGTAATATTACATTCAATTAACATAGGGTATGATACACTTTTACTATAGCTTGTCTATAGTTGATTTTTATTCCCCAGTTTATATTGTTATACCAGTTGCCTACTTCATAGTTAGAAGTTGGTAGTTTTACCTTATGATATGACGCATATGAGGTACATATTCCTTGTATATGCTTTTGTTATGATGGAATGTCTCATTGTCTAGAAACTCACAGCTCTAGGTAATGTGTTATCTAAGTGCTAATACTTATAATGTTTATAAATGCGCTTAGATTTATATGAGTTTATGTGCACAAGTGTGTGAGTCTATATGTATGTTTTTTTCATTGTGCCCACTTTCTAAATTTTATTATCCCATTCCATGTTTGGTTGAGACACACATATGCATTTGTTTTGATGGAGTGTCCACTGTGTAGAACCTCATACCTCCAGGTAATGTGTTATTTAAGCGCTAACACTCGTTATGTTTATAAATGCGCCTAGATTTATATGAGTGTATGTGCATATGTGTTTGTGGGTATATGCGTGTATTTTTGGTTGCGCATATTTTTCAAACTCTAGTATTTTTCAAACTTTAGCATTTTATTCTACGTTTTTGTTGTCTATATTATTGACAACATGCACACATTAATTAGTCCATCGGACCAGAGATATCACGTGATAACAGGAATAAGGTTTTGCTTGTCATCTATGGCTCACATAATGTTTTATAAACTATTAACCTTTATTATTTATTTTTAAAAGTACACATTGATGTTCTGTAATTTTAATATTCCTAATATGTATAAGTTTGCGTGCTTTGGGTAAATAAGTTGCCTATACCATCTTTTGTGTTTCTTAATACATTTAACAATACTTATGTTTTTACACTGTTTGCAACTACATGCTCATGCGCACTAGACCATGTTGGAAATATATCTTATCCTGAACTGTTATATTTTTTTATTATGATCTCTCAAAGTGAACTGGTGTTTTTTAATAGGAATTGAACTTGTTTGTATACTCAAACCATATTTATTAATGAATTTTATATGAAGGTTGAAGTATGTTGATAGTACTCCCTAATTATTGAATGAGTAATTTATCCTATAAAGTGAGATAATGGAATTGAGACTAACCAATAGGATGACAAGTTTGTACATTTAAACCTGAATGTTATATGTGTTAACATTAAAAGTCTGAAGAAGCCTACAGGTGAAAGCGCTGTTTTCTGCAATAAATTTAGTGTCTTTTTGTATGGAGTACGACTGCATAGTTTTGTCCTGAATTAGAACTAGTTTGAAGAGTTATACATCTTCCATCTGGTTCCTGAACGTACTTTTATGCTACGATTTCTTATTCTTATTTTATCGTTTTTGGGAACCAAGCTCTGTTGGCTCTGTGCTTTTTGCTTGATTGGTTATTCATAGTTTTTTGGGTGACTTGTCTTTCTACAGTATTTTTGCACCTTTTATATATATATATATATATATATATATATATATATATATATATATATATATAAACACACACACACACACACACACACATTTATATATATATATGTGTGTATATATATATATATATATACACACACACACATATATATATATATATATATATATATATATATATATATATATATAGATATATATATATATATATATCTAGATAGATAGATATATATATATACTGCAGCTTCTTTCTTCTGATACCATTTCCAGGCATGCTTCAGTTATTTATTTTTAATTCCTCTCTATTTTATATTATGAAGAGGGATGCATTTATTTATGCATGTGTGGATGCATTTTTTTCTACATAGAATTGATGATTTCTTCAGAATGGTAAGCCATTAACTTACTTTTCACATTAGAGACCTGACATCCCTCTGTGGAAGATTCACCAGTTTTCTGTGATGTCATGGGAGGATTCCTTGTCAGATTTTTCAGCTTTTGGAGGGCATAAAACTGAAATGGCTCCCAAATACAGGAAATTGAAGCAATTTTTTTCTGGTGCCAGGAAATTCCTTCACACTAACTTTACTGTTGTCACAGCAATACATTTAGCACCTTCATTGGTACATAAATATGTCCCCATAAGTTTAACCAACTGTAGGTTTTCTGAGTTGTTTTTGTCTAGGTGTTTTACCAAACATCATTTAGATCATAGGATGTTCATTACCAGATTAATTCATTTTTTTTTTTTTGCCTAAAATCTGTCAGACTCGGGGATTCAATTCCCAAAACTCAAATGACATTTGTTAAGCTCTAATGGTGCTAACAACTTTTCACAGCAGTTGATCTTAGGTGCACAGTCATTGTCAAGCTACACCTGTGTACAATATTTCTTAGTATATTGTGCTTTACGCATCTGGAGTCTTTTTATCATAAGTGCCACATTATGTAAGTGCTCCCAAAGGAGCTACTTTGGCACCTAACTTCAGCTTCCACTAAGGCATTTTTAACAAGCCACCAGCTACACTAACCAAAAATTTAACATAAAATGAGAAAAATTAAAATGCACCACATAAAAACACGCAGACATGAAGAAGCAATTGCTTGATAAGATGAAAAATTCTAATTAAGGACAGTAAAGCCCAGTACAGTATTAGAACTATAAGTTTCTAAATACAACAACTTAAGCATCAGCTCACACCACCAAAAGCCATTTCAAACAGGTAAGTTCTAAATTCATTTAGTTAAGACAGGACATTTACAGAGCCACTGAGGCAATACGTTGCACAAGTGAGGAACCTGAAAGGCAAAGGCATGGGGTGTTAGATGTTTCTGGGTGTATCTGCAGAACCACCAGCATCTCCTGGGAAGCTGAGTATAGCACATAAGAAGGGCAGTAGCATGCCATCAGCTCCTTCAGGTAAGATGATCCCAAGTCATAAATGGAAAAGTTAGCATCCAAACATTAAAAGTAATTCTGTAACTAACTGAAAGGCAATACAGACTATGCAGAGCAAGTGTGATGTATACGTAGCACTTTCCAACTCTGAGTTTGATTAATTTCAGCTAATGCAGAACTCAGCAGACAGGGTCACTTCATATAGTCCAGGGTAGTAGGTCTCAGATCATTAATGCCCACATGGATTATGATAGAACCGTACTGGTACCTGTGGTGCAGTGACCTGAGTGCATGCATAACTTGGCAGATCCTGGCTCTAGATAAACAACTAACTGTCATTTTCTCCTTGTTTAGTCTGGTAAGTGGGGCATCTGTGTGTTGTATAATGGAGTTCTGTGAGGTGCTTGTTTGCCTTATGGGCTTTGCTCTTGGGATTCCACTAGGTATAGGCATATGTGTGGTGTTTGGTGTTGCTCCTGGTAAGTGCTTTAAAGTTTGTGAGCATAGGCATTGCCATTTATAAACTTAGGAGGTCTTTTAAGATTTGAGAAGATTGCTTTTATGTGCTTCAGCATAAGTTGGTCTATGTTTGTGGTGGACACTATGTGTGATGGATGCAGCGTGTGTGTTCTTGACAACCTTGTTTGTATATGAGATGTTTTCCTGCAGTGAAATTGTGTGTCCATCTCCCTCATACTGTGTTTGCTTCTTTAAGGATTAAATGGTTGCTTGTGAACATGTGACATTTTCTACATTGTCTCAGGATCCCCATATCTACCAAGCTGGTTTGGAAATTGCATATCCATGATGCCCTGACCTGTATGTGGGTGGGCTGCTGTAGGTTGTGGACTGGATTATACAGAGGTCTGGCTGGTCTCTAGGGTTTGGGACTAGACTAGGTTAGATTGTGCTAAGACTTGATAGTAGTGCTGTTTAATGCATAAACTAGCTGCTGTAAGCTTGTCTCTGCTCAGTGGATTTGT